>NW_021319082.1:172061-177358 GCF_001605985.2 Dendrobium catenatum | reverse complement strand
ATCTCTAAACACCTCCTGACTAATCTCTATATAAAGTATCTCGATTATGTAAAGGACACATTTCATATTTCTGTTTCTCTGTTATCTTCCGAAGCTTGTATTTCTTCATGGTATCAGGTTTTGGCTTCGATCCTCAGCCATGACTGATTCGGCCTCCTCAAGACTTCAAGAAAGAAGCGATAGCCAGGCGTCCGATGAAGCGACGATCTCGGCGAATCTAAAATTTGTAGTTTCAAATCTACGAAATCTGGTATCTTCGTCTCTAACTCCGGACAACTTTCTCATATGGAAGTCACAAATCTTGAAGACCTTGCGAGCAAATGGATTTATGAAATTTCTAGATTCAAAATCCATGCCTCCGTCTCAGTTTGTGCAAACTCCAGAAGGAACGTCGATAATCAATCCGGCGTACGCACAATGGATGCAGACGGATCAAAATCTTTCTGCGTCCATATGCTCCACAATATCCGACTCAATTCTTCCGTATGTCATTTCTCTTGATTCTACAGCGGAAGTCTGGTCGGCGCACCATTCAACTGCGTAACTCGCTTCACATTGTCTCACTCAAGAACAATTCAATGACGGTCTATCTCTCTGAGATTAAGGCCATTGTTGATCAAATCTCAGCGGCTGGATCATCGGTAGATCCCGAAGATATCATTCATCACATCCTTAATGGGCTACCACAAATATACCAGTCATTCAAGTCCTCGATTAGGACTTCGGTTTCTCCTCTCACTCTTGATCAGATATATCCTCTACTGTTGAGCGAAGAAATCAACTTAGCAGCTGATGCAGCTCGGTTCTCGTCAAATCAAGATCCGACTATGGCGCTGTTTAACACCAGAGGAAGAGGACGTCGACTAAAAGGAAAGAACTCCTATAACAATTCGACTTCCAACAGAACATCCAACCTGGAGTCATCAACTACAACGTCCCTACCACGAAACAACGCAACTTCCGCTGTTTTCTGCCAAATTTGTTACAAGAAAGGGCATTCGGCCCAAACATGTTGGCATCGTCTCAACATCCAGTATGTGCCGCCAATCAAGAACACAAATTCCGCACTCATAGCAAGCTCTGACACTCCGGATACCACCTGGTTCTTGGACTCAGGGGCTTCATCACATCTAACGAACTCAATAGATAACATGTCTATTGCTCAGTCGTATCACGGTGCAAACAATGTTACAGTCGGAGATGGTAACACAGTGCCAATATCACACACAGGGTCCGGCATATTACCGACCCCTAACCGTAAGCTGCGCTTGTTGCAACTCCTTCACACTCCCTCACTTAAATTTAATCTCCTATCTATTTCTCAACTAACAAGAGACAATAATATCTCTATAATCTTTGATCCGTCTGGTTTTACGTTGAAGGATCTTGCGACGCAGCAAATTTTGCTCACAGGACCGTGTAAAGGAGGACTCTATCAAATACCTATCCACCAGCCAATACACAGTCAAAATGCACTCTCAATCGCTACAACGGCTTCTCACATCTGGCATCATAGACTTGGCCATCCTCACAAAAGAATTTTCGATTTTATTTCCAATAGTTACCCTGTATTGCATATGAATAAACATATAACTCATTGCTCTTCTTGTATTGCTTCCAAATGCCACAAACTTGTGTTTTACAATTCTTTGAATCGTCAAACACAACCGCTGGCCATCATCCATTCGGATGTCTGGGGGCCGACACCAATTTCTTCTAACCAAGGTTTTAGATTTTACGTTCTTTTCGTAGATGATTTTTCTAGATATTTCTGGATATTTCCTCTTCAATATAAGTCTGATGTTTTTCAAACGTTTGTTAATTTCAAGAATCAAATTGAGAGGCTAACTTCGAAACAAATTAAAATCTTGAGAACAGATGGTGGCTCCGAATATGTAAATGCGTCATTCAAGAATTACCTCACTACGCACGACATTGTACATCAACTGTCGTGTCTATATACTCCCGAATAAAATGGGTTGGCGGAGAGGAAGCATCGTCATATAATAGAAACTACAAGAACTCTTTTGCATATGGCAACAGTTCCTCACGCCTACTGGCCTGATGCGGTACATACTTTCGTTTTTCTCATTAACAGGTTACCATCAAGCAATCTCAATAAGAAGACCCCGCTTGAACTCATGTTCAACAAGAAACCGAACTATTCCGGTTTAAAAGTGTTTGGATGTGAATGCTAACCGCTGCTCCCTCCGCATACGCTAACAAAACTTCACCCGAAATCCCAGAAATGTGTATTTATGGGATATTCAGATCAGTACAAAGGATACAGGTGCTTAAACACCATAACAAATAAAATCATGGTATCTAGACACGTTCAATTTGTTGAGAACAGTTTTCTGTTCTAAAAAAAGGTTTCCTCCCCACAATACAATGTTCAAAACATATGTCCTTTGTTATTAACACCTGCTTCTATTAGTAACAGGTCTAATTCAGATGATCACATGACTGGGAATAACAATAAAGTTCACAGCATTAGCAAGCAACCGGTTGCAGCATCTGAACCTGATCAACACATACCTGTGTATAGACCATTGGAGGCTGTTACACTAAGTAATGATCAGTCTCGGTCACACCCAATGACTACAAGAAGTAAGACAGGTTCATTAAAACCAAGGTCTCATATGAACTTACTTCACAATCACAATGTGCTAGATGTTCAGAATGATCCTACCACATTCACGGAGGCTTCGAAATTACTTCATTGGCGTCAAGCCATGGCCGCTGAAATTCTAGCTCTACAGAAACAAGGCACGTGGTCTCTAGTTGAACCACCGGCTAATGCTACAATTCTTGGCAGCAAATGGACTTATCGAACGAAATTTCTTACCGATGGCTCGGTAGGCAAATACAAAGCCAGGTTAGTCGCTCAAGGCAACAATCAAGAGTATGGTCTTGACTACACCGAAACTTTCAGTCCAGTAGTAAAATTGCCAACCATACGGGTAATGTTGGCACTTGCGTTATACAATAACTGGGATGTACAGCAATTGGACGTTGCCAATGTATTCTTGCACGGCAAACTAACTGAAACTATCTACATAAGGCAACCGAAAGGTTTCGAGGATAGATCCAAACCAGAACATGTTTGTCGCCTAAACAAAGCTATCTACGGGCTAAAACAAGCGCCTCGTCAGTGGTACAACACATTCACGTCATTTCTCCTCACACTTGGTTTCAGTCACAACCAAGCGGATCCTTCACTTCTTCTTTACGTCAAAAATCAAGTAAAAATTTTCTTGCTTATTTATATTGATGACATCTTAATTATAGGCAACGATTCTGCTCTAATCTCCTCTATTCTGACTACTCTAAACTCGGCATTTGCAATGAAGCACCTAGGGGAAGTACACGATTTTCTGGGAATTAAAATTTCCAAAACTGATTCGTCCTATTTTTTGTCACAGGCTAAATATGCATACAAGATACTACAACAAGCCGATCTTACTCGATGCAATGCACTATCAAATCCAACGTGCACAAAAATCCCAACAAATGTTAAACAAGATACCGTCTCCTCTGATCCAGCGTTCTACCGAAGGATCACAAGAGCCTTGCAATACCTCACATTAACGCGTCCCGACATCTCATTTAGCGTCAATTTATTGTCGCAGAATATGCATAATCCAGAACCTAAACATTTCTATCTTCTAAAATGTCTTCTAAGATATATTAAAGGTTCTCTACATTTTGGTCTTCCAATTACAAAAATTGATCTTATCTTAAAATCTTTTTCAGATGCTGACTGGGCTGGAGATCCGGTTACTAGGAAATCTACCACAGGATTCTGCTCATTTCTCGGTAGCTCACTTATATCTTGGACGGTCAAGAAACAGCGCACGGTGTCAAGATCTTCAACGGAATCGGAATTCCGTGCACTAGCAGCCCTTACATTTGAAATAATATGGCTTAGAAGATTACTGAAAGATTTCGGAATCTCACAAAATTATTCGACGAATCTATTTTGCGACAACTTGTCAGCGATAGCTCTCGCCAACAATCCTGTTTTTTCACTCAAGGACTAAACATATAGAAATTGATCAAAAATTTCTACGAGATCACATTCAACAAAACAATATCAATATGCATCCCATAAGCATGATTGATCAAGTGGCTGACATTTTCACCAAGCCGTTATCTACTCCAAGGTTTCATCAACTTCGTCTCAAATTGACGATCATTCAAGATCCATCAATTTGACGGGGCATATTAGGACTTAAGATACCGCTTAGTAGATTATAAAATCTAGAAAGTTCAATAGGTTTACTTGTAATTATCTCTAAACGTCTCATGACTAATCTCTATATAAAGTATCTCGGTTATGTAAAGGACATACTGAAATACACATTTCATATTTCTGTTTCTCTGTTATCTTCCGAAGCTTGTATTTCTTCAATACTTAGAGTAACAGAGCCCTACATTAGATATCCATACCTACACCCATCTATGTACCCACCCATACCCAATAGGTATACCTATTGGGTATGGGTACCTATTGGGTATGGGTGGATATTGATACACCCATGACCTTATGGGTGGGTACTCTATATCAATGAATAAATCGATTTATATTATTAATCACCATATATCTTATATTACTGTAATCCTCACTACGTAGTGTGCAACACTTAATCTTGTTGCGACTACGATAAATTCTGATATGTTGCTCTTGAAAGTTTGCAGTCAGAGCAAAGGGCAACAAGCCTCAAGGCCATCAGTTCATGACAGACTGCATTCAAAAATTATGGAAAGTGGGTGAGTATAGGTGGCTATGACATCCCGAAAGTCACTATGGATGAGTGAAGCCCGTCCGAGTAAAGCATGGGTATGCAATGGTTACCCAACCAGCACCCCATATAGCACTTTGTAGAGTAATGATATAATACTTAAACTACCAAAATAAAATTAAAAATAAGACCACCTATTACAATCCCATCAACCTATCAATCAATCACCTCATCAACAGTCAGTCACTGAGTTGCTAATACTATCATCATTCAACATCTATCTCATTCCTCTCTAGAGACACTCTTTTTACTCTAAGGCTTAGCTTGGAACATCTTTCTTACTATTTTTAAAAATAGTTTTATAATAAAAAAATTATACAACAAAAAATGCTTTAAAAAATAGCAATAAAATCACATAAGGCTTCATTTGAGGTGATTTTTTACTTCTAAAAGCAGTTTTTTAGTACAAAAATTAATTATTTATACTAGAAAATTGTTTTAAAAATTAATAAAAAAGTCGTCCCGAATGAAACCTAAATCTCTTGCTCGTAT
>NW_021319082.1:131693-166965 GCF_001605985.2 Dendrobium catenatum | reverse complement strand
AGGAGAAACAGATCTCGGAAGAGAAAGAACTCCAGCGAGAAATGCCGAAATGGTCAGGTGCAGCATAAGTCAAGTAAACGGAGATTTAACTGAGAGAGAAGACGAAGCTGACTCGTAGTTAGGTGTGTTGAGTCAAGCCGACTTTGCAAGGCTCGGATTCGACTCGGACGGCGTTCGGGCACAGCATAATTAATTTCTGCATGCCTTGTTACTGAGTAATTATTAAGTCCGGTCAAATCAGAACGTATCTGAATGTATACCGAGTAATATCGAGTTCTCAATACCGAGTTTCAGGTGATGTGGTGCGTGATTATTGGTCTATGAAAGCATTCGGTGATCGGACGTAATAATTGCTCCTCGTCACTAGCTACCGCTGAGAAAAAACAGGAACGTGACGAAGGCACACTAAGATTTCGTTTGGAAAGTTTTTTTATTGCTTCCTACCTAAAGTAATTTTTACTTCTTTGTGAAAAAAAAAATTTTCATTTAAAAAATTATTATACTAAAAAAATTATTTTTAAAAATAATAAAAAAGCTGTATCACATAAAGGCTAAGTTATCAAATAATCATTAGTTGACTACTTTCTAAATCCATCTTTAAATATAATTTTTTTTTTAAAATGAAATTATTTTACTAAAAAATAGTAACATAAATTCTAATTTTTTAAATGCCTTGAAGCTTCGAGATTGAATATTTTTCATCCTAAAAC
The DNA here is from genome assembly GCF_001605985.2 of Dendrobium catenatum. Lineage (NCBI taxonomy): Eukaryota > Viridiplantae > Streptophyta > Magnoliopsida > Asparagales > Orchidaceae > Dendrobium > Dendrobium catenatum. Next base: position 166,255 of record NW_021319082.1, on the reverse strand, counting down.
TAAGTTCTTATTCAAAGATTCAAATTAATATTTAGATACACAGTTAATGAGCTTTCATTCTTCATCTTCTTTGCTTCCTCATTGCTTTGCTTTTTGAATGAGAGTTGCATAGTGGTTATAATGATGGATTATTATGAATGGAATTTTTTATCTAGAAATTAAAAAAATTAGAAAAAAATTTAATTTAAATAAGAGAACGTAAGAAAATTTCAGCCGAATTATAAAGTTAAAAATTTCAAGAACTCGAAGTTATCTACCAACGAGCATTAGCTGATTAGCTTATGTAGTCTAACCAATAGTTATTTAAAACAAAATCACTAGAAGAAAATCATTAGAAAACCTTCAGATATATAAACCAACAAATCATTAGGAGAACAACAAATCTTATTAAAATGCGACCATCAGTAAATAACAATGTAATTGCCATAGTAAATTCAAAAAGAACATACCCTCCACTAGTTTGAACTCCATTACTATGAGTTGCAATCAAGGATTTTTTTTTGGATAAGTTGTAGGAAAAAAAATTTATAAACAAATCCATTATCACCGTTATAAATTTCATTAAATAAAAAAAGGATTTATAAACATAGGCCAAGACTAAGATCACAAAGCTTTAATCACCAAAATAAACTAAAGGTTACAAAGCAACATCAAAAGGACAAAATAAACAAAAATTAAGACATTCTGTAGGTAGCAAAAATAACCATTAAAAATTAAGACATTTTTAAAAGCCGCCGGAAAATTCGAAAAGTCACCGGAAAGTCGCCGGAAAATTCCGTTGGAAAAAACATTCGGAAAAGTGCCGAAAAACCGCCGGAAATTAGTGATTTTCCTATAGTTGTTCCAAATAAAGCCTTATTTTATGCTCAAACAAGAGACATCAAAGATGGAGGAAAATTTTAGATTTTTATAGAGGACATGATTTTATTACTATAAAATTATAGATGTAGTTTTAATTGGCTTTGTGCTATTCAATTTGAAAGCACCTACTTCTTATATTTATTTATTCCACCAACTTTGAATCCTTGTTAATAATTTGTTCTCTTTTAATAATAACATAAAAACACAAATTTATTGTGGATTTTATGTTTTTCACCAAAAATCAGGTTTCCTCCGGATTATCATTTACCGTTAAATACCCCGTTGAAAATGATCTGTAGCTAGCCAAAATCCGTCAAAAAATTAGGCTTCGTTTGGATCTGCCGCCATTTTTTCATTATTTTCAAAAAAAAATTGTACTAAAAGATGCTTTAGAAAACAGTAAAAAACGACAAATTGTTAATGGAGATGAAAGTAAAACGCCACAACAAAACAAACAAGAAAATAAAAAAGTAGTGGAATGTAAAACAACACCAGGATTTAATATGGAAAAACTCGAAATTGAGAAAAATCCATGGAGACACCATGCCAGTGAATCCACTATGAAAATGAGGTGAAATAAGTACAAATCTCTATTCTCTCTTGGTCTCTCCTTGCTAGTTCTCTCTCTTACATCATTCACACATTCAAAATACAAGAAAAAGTTAGACTAATAATACCAAGAGACACAACCCTTCAAAAAAATGAAAAAGAAAACTATTCAATTCACCTCACAGTATTGCAGCACCAATTTGAAGCGCTGCGACGCTCTAGCCTCAATCATCATGATGCTACGGTACTCAAACCAGTCCAGCAAAAAAGTTGCAAAACTACAATGGAGAAAGTATTTTTTAAAAAGCAGTTGTAAAAAGTAGCTTTCTAGTATAGTAATTCCTTAATAACAATAAAAATTAGTAATCAAACATAAATTATAGTTGCAACAAAAAAATCGAAACAATAAAAAAGATGTCCCAAATAAATGAACTGCATTTTTTTTTCTAAAAACTTATATATACTACTAAACATTAATCATGGGAAATAAATTTTACGTTTTAAGACGGGTTGTATAAGATGTTATTTAGATCTAAGTGTTTCTAACTAGGATTTGAGTTTTTACCTAATCCACACAGTGGATACGGGAGATCTTGGGCTTGTTGCACTTGTAGACTGTTCACGAATCCTTTTGTAGTTGACCTCAAGCTCCGATTCATCTTGGATCGAACGGAAATCGCCTTGGAACGGATATAGCTTCGGTCTCGTCGGAATCTCGCCGCCGGCGGGTGGTCAACGGTGGATCTAGGTCGGGAAGGGTGAGAGGAACCTCTAGGAGTCGTCACACGAAATCCCAGAGCTTTTTGTCATCTAGGGAGAGAGGGAGAGCAAAAAGATCCCTTCTAATGAGGTCTAAAGTTCCTATTTAAACTCCTAACCCTTGGATCCACGGCTAGGATCTAATCTAGGGTTGAATATGAGGCAAAATAAGTTGAATGCCACTAGATTTTGAATTAGGCTGCGTTTGGAATGAGATTAATGCATTAATGGGTCATAAATTGACCTAAACAGGTCAATGTAACCCAAGGAAGACTTGGTTTGACCAAGTCAAGGGTTGACTTGGTCAACCCAATCAAATAAACCCAAGGAGTGAATGGTTTGAGCCAAGAAGGGGTCTAAATAGATTAAAACTTAATTTAGCCTTCTTAGGTCAATTTGGGTCAACCTGGGTTGACCTGGTCAACCAGGTTGACCCAGGGCACAAGTCTGGGCCCAATGGGTTAGGTCTAACCCACTGAGTCCAATGTAGGGAAGAAATGGGCTCGAGGAGGCTTGAATTTGGTTTGAAATCAATCAAAAGGGAATCAAGGTCAATTTGGGTCAACCTTGGTTGACCTGGTCAACCAGATTGACCTAGGACTTGGGCCTGGGCTTAGCAGACTCAGGTTGACTCACTGAACTGATTAGGAGTGGTCTCGAGACCTGACTTGGTAAATTTGACCAAGTCAACCTCTTAGACCCAGTGATTTGACAAAATCAAGGTCAACAGTGTTGAAGGAAGAAATAGGCCCATAGTCATAAAAATTATTAGCATGAAATTTCTTAATAATCAAGTTAATAGGAGTTTTTCGTGAAAAATGATGAGCTTTAATTGGTAAAAAAAATTAATAATTTTTTACTAGAAAGTTGCTTTAAGAAATATATTCTTAAGAATCAAGTTAATATCACTAAGACTTCAATTAGATAGCTTTCTTACTGCTTCTTCAAGCAGCTTTCTATTACAAAAATTTTAATTTTTACTAGAAAGCTCCTTTAAGAAACGATAAGATCTAGTGTTGCAACGCTCAGATCTAGTGATGTAGCACTGAATGTCAAATCTATTATAGGAGTCTTTATGAAATTTCTCACCCCCCCTGCGCCGGAAAAAAATACTATGATCTTTAGGTAATTGCCCCCTAACATAATTAAACACATTGTGTATATGTGTTATTTATAAATTTGTCCCCTTTAATAACTGAGGTTGGTTTCGCCCCTGCACGACGCCAACTTTCGATGATGTTGTGCTCTCAAATATAATGTCACAGCGCTCCAAAGCACAATGACGCTATGCTCATGTTCAAACAGATATTCTGATTTTCTTTTTTTTTATAACACAATTCGTTTTTTTTTTTGTTATTACACGGGATTCATAAGGGTATCTCCCCACACAAATATAGCCAAAAGCCTAAGATCCCTTATGAATTTCTCAAGGATTTCTACTAGTCAATCCATCCTCTCACCCTCCGTTGAGAGGTGGCCTAAATGATGAAAGTTGGGATCCATCCAATAGTGTTCCAACTCACCCATTACTATCAACCAACCAAAAAGGTCTTCATCTCGCAAAGTAAGCATACTTGCATCCTACTCCGAGGCAATTATGAGCTCCACCACAAATCATTGATGTCCTTGAGCATTAACCAATTACAATGCTCGGCAGTAGACTCACCCACACCAACTTTACCTCAAGCACTTGGCACAACGAAACAAAGCCCAAAGACAACGAAACTAAGAGTCATTCTCTTACATATTTTTATTTTTTTATTGATTTAGTCTTTATTGTATTCCTCTAATTCTTATAAATAAATGATGAAAATTAACATTTGTTTATCTTTGGCATCCCTTGCATCTTTTATTAGTATAGGCTTTTTTTTTCTCTTTGATTCTTATAATTAATAAATGGCGATGAGAAACATTTTAGATCTTTTACACATCTTACATCTTTGGGCACTTGTACTACATATTTTTGAGCTAGTGGAGTACCTCAGAGACATCTTTAGAGCTCGCTTGTTGGTAAGGTTGAGCATCACCAATGTATAAATAAGGTAAAGAGTGAATTTAGTAGAACCAGTGAAATCTTCCTATCCATTGATAAATTGAAAACAATCATGCACATAATAAGACAAGGAATGATGAGGAGAATCATATGTAATCCAAATCTTATCCCTACAGCAGGAAAGTTTTGTTTAACACTTAACCTTCATTAAGGTAATCTGAGAAGAGAAAGCTTAATCATTTCCATTAAACTTATTAAACAAATGAGTTGAGATAAGTTTCAATTTGACTTATTTAAAATCTGCTTATTTCCTCTCTTATAATTCTTTCAAAACAAATAGTACTTAAAACGAGAGCGTTGAAGAACATTCAAATCCGTTTGGTACCACTGCAATAATCTATAAAATTATTATAGAAAAAAGTACTGAGTTCTTAGTAACATTGTTGAGTATCATAATTGCTTTTTCACTGCAAAAAAAGACTTGAGAGACAAACTTTTTTCCACACATTGGCTTCACTTAGGATAAATTTTTTAATGCTTTCTAAAATATTTTTTCAATACAAAAGTTTTTAATTTAAGAACTCACTTGGATTAGACTAAGGCTTCATTTTATACGACTTTCTTAAAGCAAATTTTTAGTACAAAAATTAAAATTTTTACACAAAAAAATTACTTTAAAAAGTAGTAAAAGATTCATCACAAACGAAGCCTAAATAGTTGTCCTGAATCAAGCCTTTATATATATTTTGAATCGGTCAGACTAGACTCATGTCAGCCTAACTAATTCAAAATAAGTCAATCTCGCAAGTCAATCAGATCTAATCAAACAATTACTGGTCATATGTAAGCATGTTATATCTAGAAAGTTCTAAAGCAATGTAACTTTTTTATATAGAATTACAACCACTCCTATCTATAAATAAGCTGTTTTTTACGACCTGAATAATAAAATTTCTTTCCTCATAAAAACTTCACAATAAAAAATAAACCATATGAAAAAGCTCTATCAATTTGTACATTAAATGTATTAGTATAATCACATTGCAGATAACTTCTTAAACTAGCATTGAAAAATCCATTAAGCTTAAGCTTCATTTGAGACAGCTTTCTAACTACTTTCTAAAGCAGCTTTTTCATACAAAAATTTCTAGTTCAAAAAGTTTTAGTACTATAAATCTATTTTAGAAAGCAATAAAATCGTATGAAATATTCTCACATATTAGATTCCACTCAATCATCAAAACCATATAAACCAAAAAATGTATTATGCATAGATTCATCATACTAAGCAAATAAAAAAATATGTAAAACAGTAATGGCTGTAATTAAGGGAAGAACCGAAGAAGGAGATAAAAGAAGAGAAAAAAGAATGGCAATGGCCGACAAAGAATCCATGCAGGTTGAAAAGACCAACAACTTGAACTACAGAAAATAAGCATAAATGGCTATAATTAACGTGGAAGAAGGATCCAGAAGATCTCATAGTACTAAACTGGAGCAAAACTGACAGAATCCATGAAGATTTAGGATGATATGGTTAATAGATATGGATGCATTGAAAGGGAATTCTTCTTTCCCATTCACAGATTTTACTCATTTTTCCTTTATGATGATATGATGTCTGTTTCTTTAGACATGTGAGGGTACTAATTTTTCTCCATATCGTTGAATTGATACATTCTTTTATGGACCTACTTCACATGGTATGGACCCCTTACTTCTGTGTCCTTATCTTCATAAACTATTCCTTCAAGAAAAAGAAATACTAACATTTTATGTATTAATTGTACATTTATAGCAATCAGATTGAGCTTTTTAAGCCTACGGGATAACTTTCTTACTGCTTCTTAGAATAATTTTTTTAGTAAAAAAAATTTTAAACTAAAAATAATTGTACTAGAAAGCTGTTTTAAAAAGTAATAAGAAAATTGCCCCAAATGAAGTCTAAAATTATTCTATTTAGACTTCACTTGAGACGGTGCTCTTATTGTTTTCTAAAACAACTTTCTAATATAAAAATTTTTAGTTCAAAATATTTTTTTAAAAATAGTAAAAAAAAGTTATCCCAAATGAAGCCTGACGACTTTGTTGCAGCTTCTTACAACAACTTTTAGTACAAAAAAATTGTAAATTAAAAATTTTTGTACTAAAAAGTAATAAGAAATCTATCCCAAATGAAGTCTTAGGCTTTCTTATTGGTTCTTAAAATAAATTTGTAGTACAAAAATTATAATTTTTGTATATAAAATCTGCTTTAAAAAATAGAAAAAAAGCCGTCCCAAACGAAACATTAAATTCAGCATCCTGACAGATGAGAAGTTACATCCACGCATGTCATGTGGGAAAAAGCAATCGGCTGAATTGAGTGAGAATAAAATACAACTAATGTTTCAGGACTTCTATTATAGAACTAAATATCAACTGATTCCTTAGAATTAATTCATCCAAACTAATAGCATCTAAGGAAAGGAAAAAAATAGAATAAAATAAAACTTATAGAAGAATAACTATTATTCGAGGGACATAAATGAGGCGATATGCAGCACAACAGTACGTATCTAATATGCAATAAATTATAACATGCAGATTTCATATATATTTTCTAGTTTTCTATGTACAAATCAAACACATAAGAGGACACATCAAAACAAATTGAAATAAATAAGGAGTATGCAACTGTATGCTTCAGAAATCCTTGCATAAAGTATAAAAGATATCTGCACTTAATAAATTCTCCTACAAAAAGTTTGGAATAGCTGCAACTTTCTATTAAGTTGATTGTAAAATTGTTCTAAAGAAAGCAACTTACAATTCTGAATGTAAGAAATAACTTCTAACTACAAATTTTTTAAAAATAATAAAAACATGACAACCAAATAAAATTATTATTATTATCTAAAAAATAAAGCAGCAAGAAAATTATCCCAAATAAATCCTAAATGATTATTCTAATCTCCTATACAGACTAAATAAAAAAAATGTGAAATATATTGTTAGTATTCCCAGTTCAAGGGAATGTTTTATTCATTTCATATACCTGCAATTGGTATTACCTTATGAAAAGAAGAAAGCACTTATGTTGAGTCAAGATAATAAAATTTTCCATTGGAATCAAGCGCTGTAATAGTCATGTTGTATGAGCTGAAAAAATAGAAAACTCACTCACACAATATCAATCCTTGCTCCAATAAGTGATTATATAGCATAAAGTTACTAAATTTCATCTTCGATTTACTCTTATAAGACAAAGCTCACATAGGCATATAATAAGACCTCTAAGAGTCCCAGAAAAAAAAAAAAAACAAGGCTTATATCAATATAATGGCTTGCAGTTCAGGCCAAGAACAAAGAGTGGTAATGCCTATTAATAAACTATCAAGATCTTTGCAACAAAAGAAACATACCCAATGGGAGGCTCCTTCGATCCAGCATGTTTCTTAAGATAGTTAAACAATCCCAAATCATCCTCACAGGAATTTATGAGGGACGGAATCAAAGTCATCAAAGTCTAATCTAGGCCTTTCTCTCCCAATCTGGAGCAATAACATAAAGTTCATCAGCACAAGATTTATCCTAAGTAAAAAAAATACAAAACACAGTCATGAATGAAGTGTTCTACCTTTGTAATGTAGGCTGGATCACAAGAAATGTGTTCATCTATTGCAGTTAATTTCTTTGACAAGGCCATCAATCTAAAAGCACAAGTAAAGCCACCTTAATGAATTTTAACCCCATGAAGTACATAAATGCAACAAATTCATCAAGAATTTTTCACCATACTCAGCAAGTTGGTTACTATGAAAATAATTGAAATAGTGCTATAGTAAGTAAGAGTCTAAAAGACAATAACAGTAGTTGACGAATGCTTTGTCTTAATTTGGAAAATGAAGGACCCAAGTAATCAATTACAAAGAAACTGGCACTTTGACTTTTCATGCTGTCTCTAATAGGTATGATATCAATCTGACTCCAATCAAGATTCACTCAGGTTATAATCGAATTTTTAAGTTTTTTTTTTTTTTTTTTTTTTTACAAACTAGATGATATCGGCCATACAGATTCCATTATGAAGATAATAAAAGATAGATAAATCATATTTATCAATAATGAGTTGCGCAATATGATGCAAGTGTACCTAGGAGCCATAGCTCATGAAGCATGCTATTTTAAAAATAATACAAATCTAAAAAATAAGGAATATTTATTAATAATTTAATAATACAAGAAAAAACTTTATTTGAAAAAAAAAAAAAAAGATGTCACATTAGTAGACAAGATTGTTTAACTTGAACATATATAAAGATTAATGAAAGACTATAGATTAAAATAAAGTATTTTAGCAAAGACAAGGATTAACTTGAAGAAAAAACAATCAAGATTATAAGAATACAGAATAAAAAAAATTGAAGAATATTAAAACATAGGTTTATATCATCATCATTAACCTTATCCCAACTATTTAAATTTTGAAAAAAGATTACACTTTTATTTCTTTATAAACCCATATTCAAATTCAAAATCAAAACTAACTAATCATGCATGGAAACCTGATCACTATATAGGTCGAAATATCCTCATATTCCTCATCATTGTCATCTCCTACATAATATTTTTCATCACCCTATTAGTGCCATGTGCTAATCTATATAACTTATAGGGCAAATAGCATATGCTATTGATCCTTTGTGTCTTTCAATAGTCGTAGTAGTGGGGAGCTATAACACATACTATTTTACACTATTGGCAAATATGCGACAAACAGTCAACTTGTAATAGTTCGTTGTTCATAGTACAATTCACATATGTAATAAGTAATTTGCAGAAATGTAACTTTTTTATGATGTCCTACTAACACCTTGATCACTAAGAAGCTGTTTCCTTACCTTTGAATTGATGAATCAATTTGGTCAATCATCTCACAAGTCTTGTATTGCTCTGGATCCTCATGAAAACTGACCATACCGTCCTTCTGATTTATTGTCGCAAATATATCCCCATCTTGAATCTAGATTTAAGGAAACGAATCACAGCTTCAGAAAACTAGCCAGAAACTTATAACAAACTGCACAAATATAATACAAGAAAAATCACCATTTGAAGCACTCGCATTTCAGCTTCTTTTGAGGTGTTTAGGTGAACCGCATTGGCTATATCTTGAAGTGACAAAGTTAGGTAAGTTTGAGTCAACCTCTGGATATTGCGCTTGTACAAAGATGAAAGAACTTGTTTAACCAATCCAAGATTATTGTCCTGAAAGGCAATATGCGTGAATAAATTGTCATAAAAATAAAATGAGGATCCTATCTAAAATACTAATAGTCTACTTCATAAACCTACTATATTTTCATGTAACAATTCAAAACATAACGAAGTTAAAAAGAAAGGCTATTCCAAACATGATGAGTAGAAATGAATGAAATAATAAAGGTAGATAACAGCTAGAAAACACAGCCAATAGTAAAATTATGGTAAAGAACAAAAAAAAATGTAATCACCAAAAATATGACATCATTCATTGACCCATCCCAAGGGGTCATCTTTATAAATCTTTCTCCCACGTTTTTATTATCTGCCACATTATGTCGACTATATTTCTTTGTGCAAGCCTATCCAACATCTTCTAACCAGATTTAACTAAAGCTCTGCACTCATTCTTCATTGTCCATCCTTATTTTATATATTTATCTTATAGATTTATCTCCTGCTATAACTAGTAAATGCCCAAATCATAAGTTTATTTTCCACCATAATATCTTATATTAGTATACTTCCATCATCTCCCTTATAGAATCATTGCCGACAACAAGCAACAAAAATGAAAATAAGGGAGGATTTCTTTTGATTATTTTTAATGTATGATTTGCTATATAGAGAAGAATTAAGTATAGGGGAAGAACCATGTAAATAAAGAGGGAATTTTAGAGATTAGCCAAACAAATGCCTCAAGGAAGAGTGATATAAGATGGAGAGGAATAATGTATGAAGAAATTCTAGAAAGGGCAATCAATCCTACAGGGATGCCAAAAGAAAATACTTGATTCCATCTTCAAAAATTAAATAATAAGACTCTGGGCATTATTCATAAAAAAATTCAGATTTCAGTTTTCAAGATTTACTATGACACACTTACTTTACAAAACATACTAGAATCAAGGCAATCTTTGAAGGCTATGTTCACCTCCACATAATTAAATTATGTTTAGCCTAAGAAACCTGAAGATAAAAAAGTCAATGAGATTATTTTGAGTTGAGAGATTTTGGTCATGGGTGACATGTCATCACAACTACTAAGCCTTTGGTTCATGTTTTAAAAATGTTTGATGTGGTTAAAAAACAAGCTATGGACTTTATTTATAATGCAAAGATAAGGCAAAAGAACTGATAGCATAGAACTTTGGAAGAGATGAGTGCAGCTGTAAGAAAATTTAGGAAATCGTAGATGAGAAATGATAGCTTCATCTGCATCAATAATTGCACGCCACTGATCACTAATTGAATTCTCAATATTAATATGCAAATAACAAGTCAACCAATCTCAAATTTGGTTTGTACCACTATATGAATAGATAAATCACTAACTCAACTAAGAGATAGAAGATTGATCTTTAGATGGTCGCTTCTAAAAAGAAGATTTCTTTAGATTATAGCAAGTCAAAGACAGTATCAAAATGTTCCCCAGGTAAATTTCTACATTTATTGATTAAATTTCACAAAATGTAAATACTATTCTAATTGTGTATTTTGAAATATTAGTTGAGTGATGGCTTCACTTTAGACATAGCACTCCTGAACTATAAAGATTTGTAATAAAAGTACTGGGTTTTACATGCTCTTCAATAGGGTGTGAATAAAATTGATGTATACTAAGTTCAAAGAGGAGAAAACATCTTACTATCTTAAGGAAGAACTCATTGGTTTAAAATATGTACAACAAGATAATAAAAGATGAACATATGAAAAAGATAGTTTTGGAAGATTATGAAGACCCATTAGTTCATAATTATGAGCCAACAGATGATGAATGATTTATGAATGATGAAAATAAAATTAAATAATTAAAATTACAAGAAGAAGATCTAAATGTTGACTTCTTTGATGGAGGAAGGAATAAAAATAACAAAGTCAAAAAAAATTAACAAAAACATAAAATTTTATGTAATAGCAATTATAATATCGAAGCAATTTTTATTTTATAATTTAATTATTATTTGTTATTAATTAGGGAAAAGAAAGATGAATGAAATCGAACAAAAGAAGGATTGCAAGGATGTTGACACAAGTAAGAATAAGGGAAAAGAGAAAGAATTCCATTATAATGATGATTCTAATGAAGACCCATTAAGTGATTAGTTTAAGTGAGACTTTATATTAATAAATTATAAAATTAATAACTGAGATTATTTATTTATATTAAATTAGAAGAAATTTATTGTTATGAACATATTTTGACTTAACAGTGATCATACTTCGATGCTAAAATGTTTCTTTATGTTTTCATTTTTTTTAATTTAATAATTAAATTTGAGGCTTACAACCCACCTCATGAATAAAAAATGACTAATATCCAATTGCATAATTCTAAACGTCCTCAGATATAATGTGACCAAGTGCAAAAAATGATGTGTAATGATGCACATATATGCAAATAGTTAGAATTGATGTACGATGTGTGGCTTTGCTAGTTGCAGGCAAGCAAAGGATGAGATGGATGGAGTATTGTGGCTTTTGAAGAGATACAAAGTGAGAGTTGGTGAATGGAACGATTGCAAAAAAAAAACTATAGATCAACATGTGAGGGGTAGAGTGTGAAGGATTTTTATTAGGGAGAGAAATAAGGAAAATACTAGAGATAAATAACAAAGAAATAAACAACTGTAAGAGATAGGAGTAAGAAAGATGAAAAGGAGAGACAAGAGTGTGTGTAAGAAAGGTATTATATGATAGGAGAAAGTGTAAGATGATGGTTAAGTAAGGCTAGCGGTCATGAATGGCCATGGAGATTTCTTCAACTATAGCAATTTTTAACTTTAAATTAATGTTAAATTCATGAACTTTGCTTTTGATATCAAATTGACATATATATATATATATATAGGCCTTTTTGAAAATGGCAAATTATCTCTAAAAAAATATGACAATACCATAATAGTCTTAAATAACAAATGGCACTTAAAATATTAATAATTAACTAAATGGCAACTAAGGAAGACCACACAATAAATTATACTAAAACTATAGATTCATGATTAATGATTGATGTAGACTTGTACTACATCAATCAATTTTTAGTTTATCACATACATGCAAACCCTTCTTAATATTCTCATTTATGCCACATTTAATTTGTCATTAGACTTGTTTATTTGCCCAATTAACCAATATTAGCCACCTAACATAGGCACCATAAGCACAATGAATTAAAATTACCTTAAATTTTCCATGATATGCGCTCAAATGCATAGTTACTCGGTCATTTTATTTTAACCACCCAATTTAGTTCTAAAAGGTGTCCCCATCTATATCCATATTTTTTTACAAATAGACCCAAAAAAACTTAACTTTATCAAAAACATGTATCAAAGGATTTTTAGGAACATTGTCTGATAATATTGCCCTTTAACTTATATATTATGCCCTCAATCTTTATTCGACAATCCCAAAGCCTCTTAATTTCTGAAAAATTCCTCAATTATTCTACAATTTCACATAAGATGTCCTGCAAATGTGTTTAATTCCTCTACCACTTCTACAAATATTTGAATATATTTTATAAGCATCTCCAAAATCAATATAAAATAAAAATAATCTCAAAATCTTTTTTATGTAACCATAGGATTAAAAAAAATTGAGAAATGAATGATAATTTTTTAAGGGTTCTAAGAAAGAAATGATAAGAAAAATTAACAGACACTCACAGTTTGGAATTTCTCCACATTAGTCTGGATAAATGCTTCTAGCTCTGAAAATTTTCCTGTTGCATACGAACTAGCCAAACCAACATACGGCTGCCAAAGGAAGAACATGAAACCAGATGAAACTTCCATCAAATGCTAGGCTCTCCAAAACAAAACATGCATATAAATATTGGAATGGACTCTGATTTAGCTAGTCTGTGACAAGTTAACGTGTTCTTGTATTACTTCAAGTAGCATCTACTAAAAAACATTATACAACTAATCACAAGGCCTTCAAGACAACAAAAAGACAATTTTTCTTTCATATTTAAGTAAAAGCATATCAGCATAATTAGATTCTGAAAATCAAATATGTGTCAAATATTGCTTTTTTGACAGAAGAATTGCAAAGAAAGAAGGCTAAACGCTTGTTAAATAAAAATTAGGAATGTTCTTTAAACACTTGAAAGAAGGCTAAAGCATGTCATCTCACCAAAATGTTCAACCAAGGTTGAGAAAACTATAACCGATATAAAACCGAAAGAAAAAAAGGTTCGAGATTCAATGGTTCGACCGACATGAACCGAATGATGTAATAAAAATTAAAATTATTTAAATAATACTTAAATGACATAATAATGATATAATAGTTCTGAAATAATGTAAATTTATTAATGAAAACAAATAAATTCATATTAAAATGATATATTCTATAACTTTAAATTTATATATATTCAATCTTTTTAATCCACATTTAACATAAAGTTAGTTCACATAATAGTTATAGATTTAATATAATTAATTGATTTTATATTATATATTTAGATATAATTTATACCTTTAAATTATATACAAAATTTAAATTATAAAATTGCAGTTAGAAATCGATGGAGAGATGTGGTTGGCCTCTTTCTATGGGTTTTATTGGAAATAGCTTTATGATCATATCATTGAATTTGAACACAAGTATTCTCTCTACTATAATGAATGACATTTAGATGATAAATTCAAGGCCTTCCTAATAAGATATGAGCCCTAGGGAGTACATCATACCATATATGATCAACATAGGTTTGATTTCTATAGGGCATTAAACATCTAATTGTGATAGGTGATGTCTGGTTCACCCAGCTCATATAGAAAGGCTTTGGGTGTGGCTTAGTCTCAAGGCCTACAATAGTGATGGCATGGGTGGATATGACATTGATCACACTACCTCCATCTACAACTATTTTGCACTTCTTTGCATATGACATATATTAAGAAAATGTTTTTCCTTCTCCCGTCTTCCTATCCCCTAGATGCAAATAAACATCTCATCACATCTGAAGGATCTCCCACATTCTCAACTTTCTCAGTAGAAAAAGGAGCATCATCATGACTTTCCTCTGCCTCATCATCCACTCTCTCTTCTTCTAAATCTTGTTCAGCTTCATCGAATACAAGATCTTAGCCTTACACTAATGCTCTATATAACCTTTCTAGTGATATTTGAAATATATGATATCCTTAATCTTAGAGGATGACTTAGGTGTACTTCGACTTGGCTAAGCACTAAAAAAAGGGTGTCGGTCTAAACGTAGACCTATGGGAATAATATGAGGATGATTCAAGAGATGAGCTTGGACCTCTAGCTCTAGATGAAGAAGTTTCCCTCTTATGCTTCTTTGGAAGTAAATTATAATGAAAAGCATCTTTTTGGATTTGAGGGTCATGTAACTCTCTCTCTCTCGTATCTAATCTCACTCCCAAGACAAAAAGTAAATTTGTTAGCTAATTTCCACAAACATATTTATATATTCTACCACTTGCAGATTAACTGGCCTATGAATCGTCAACTGTTCATGTATTTTCTTAACATGGTATCTAGAACAGTACTTAGCCCTTAGTATTTCTTTCATCTCTACCCAAATAATATCTTCTTAACTTTTCTTCCTAAATCAAAACTTTGGTCCAATTAATTTTTGCAAGGCCGACGAGTTTCATTTTAGCCATGGCAGTTTTTTTATAGTCATTCATTTGGCACCAATCAAGAAATTCATCCATTTGTGTAAGCCAATCTAAGAACATATTGGGGTCTTGAACTCTATCATATGTAGGAGCATTTATCTTACCTTCTTTTGGGGTTAATTAAGTTTTTATGAATCTTAGGCTGATCATCTCTATAGAAATTCCTAAAAGGTTCTTTTTTAAGATTGAATGTGCTCTCTATATGATTTTCAAGCAATCATCTCCTATGGTTTCAATTTCAATAGATTTTGAGCTAGAGTAGGCGTTTGAACCCTAACACTCAAATTTTGAACTTTCGTTGTTAAGTTCAAAATGAACTCTTGAAGTTTGTTATTTTTCATCAATTTTAAGAGCCGATGCATGTATCCTCCTATTAGTATTTGTCATTTTTTTAATATGAAATACTTTCTGATTTTAATAAAATGCATGCGAATGATTTTTTTAAAAAAATACTTCTAAGTCTTCACAAATTTGCAAATCACAATGAAAAATAAACTAGCACAAAATAACTAAACTAGAATTAGAATAAAATCCTAAATTATTCAAAGCAATTTTAAAAAACTGATAGGAAGTACTTGAGTTCTCAAGTATTCCTAACCAAACCAGTGAAAATACAGCAGCAAACTGCTGTCCACAGCAGAATTCAGCAGGAAAAACAACAAAACAGTGGGAAAAATAGGGAAAAGATGAGAGAAAATTGGAAGAACAGCTTGTATTTTACTAGTAGAAGAAGAAAACAACAAAGATACAATTGATCCTCAATTCGAGAGGAGGATCGCACTCTCCCAAATCTCTAGACGCCGCTAGAGCCCAAAGAAAACCTAAATCTAAGAGATCTCAAATTTCAGCCAAATTCAAGATGCCCAAACCCTAAGAAATTCAACTATTTAATGCATACAAATCAAAAGGAAATCCCTAAACACTCCCTACATTCAAATTTCCCTCTCAAAACGCTAAAAAATGCTTCCTAAAATGATATCTTCGGCTGGTCGGGCCGCTCGATCTCCGCAGGAGGCGGAGATCGGTCGCTCTTTGCGACTTGCCGGTCCCGCCTGGACCGGCTGGACCGGTCTAGTGGACCGGTCTAACAAAAACCTAGCCAACCCTAACAACTAGGAATTCACTTGGATTAAGATGGATGGAACAAGTTTGAGATTTTTCTAAGGTGGATTACAAACAGAAGAACACAATGACAGAAGATTGTTGTAAAGAAAATTGCATGAAAATTAAAATGCTACTCATCAGAGTAGTGGTTCAAGAGGATCACCCCATCCCCTTGAGTTCATCGGCCACCAAGCTACCAGAAATCTTGGATATTTCTCTCTAAAACATATAAGCAACCAATCTATCTCTTCATTTCAGTCTAAGAAATTTTTATACAACAGCAACTACATGAAGAGAAACACCCTTTATTTAAATTCAAAATAAAGAGTGAAAAGGAGAAGAGGGAGGGGTCATCCGCTTGATTGGGTTGACTAACAACAGCCTACAACCACTACCTCGTCTCATGCACAAGAGCATAGCTTCTCCTTGCATCCTTTTCCATCACTTGGACCTAACTTTTTAAGCACTAACAAAGCAAATTACATCCATTGATCTCTAGCAAAGTAAATTACAACACGATGTTATCCACACAACATTTAATAACACAATAACATGAAAATACATTAAAAACAATACAAAATGATGTAAGCCTTCATGGTTTTTTCATGGATTGAGTTTCATGTGATCTTGCTCTAGTGATAGGACCATCTTCATGTATTACATCAGTTTCCTAACATTTTTCTTTGATATAACTTTTTGTCTTGTGGTCATTGCACCACAAGTTGCCTTTAAGAAAACGCTTTTGTCCATCTTTTCAAAAGAGGACAATGGCAATAAGTTATTTATATTAAGCTATTGTAGTCATTGAGAAATGGTTATTGATCTTTTTCAATGCGGCAACACTGGCACACGATAAACGCCGTGGCGCTGACTAGTTAAAAAGCTTGTCAATTCGAGTCCCAACGCGAAGCACCACGACACTGTCTATACCAAGTGCCACAGCACTATAGTGACTTTTGACCATGCATTGAATTATCATTTAATTGTTGGTCTGACTGCTGAGAACTGCAACACTCGAGCACTCAAAGCCGTAGTGTTTGGCCTAATTATAATTAGGTGCTGAGGTCTGTTCATTTCATTGCATTCAGATTTCCTTCAAATTCCTAAGCTTTTTAGTTTCTTCTTGTAATAAGAGATGGCACCTAATATCACATCTAAGAAGAGGAGGGGCACCAACTCTTACAATTCTCACAAGTTTATGAGCGCAAAAGAGGAAGACAGATATAATCATTCAATAGTTCACAAACAAATAATCACTGTGAGAGAATTGAAGATTTCAATGGCTTATATAGAACTTACCTTTGTTAAAAGGGGTTGGGAAAATTTTTAAGATCCCTTTGTTTGTATAGTTCCTAATGTTAGGAAATTCTTCTCTAATGTAATGGAGACCCAAAACAATAAAGGGTATGTTTGGGACGGCTGCAGCAGTCAGTAAAGCAAATTGTAAAATTGTTGTACATAAAGTGCTTTCTGAAATTACTATATAGAAATCAGTATATTTTGTTTGAGAAGTACAACTGTAAAGTTGTTGTGCTGCAGCTATATGGAAATAAATTACCTTTATACCCTTATATATTGAGATAAAATAAATTACTTAAATATCAAAATTTTCAAAAAAGTTGTATGCTAATAAACTAAAAATTCTAAATTAAAAATTGTATCAACTTTTATGAAATGTTTTATAAATATTAAATATTATAATATAGTTTTTTAATAATGTTTTAGCAGATGAAACCCATTCGTCAAAAGGAGAAACAAAAATTTTGAAGCTTTTGAATAGCAGAAGGGTACACGCATAAAGATTTATGGTTGAATTGTGCCCTAAGGTGATACAAGCATTGGAAAACAATAATAAGCACAGCAATCATAACGCCAAAAAAGGTCGACATCTAATCTAATATCCAAAACTACATTCAACAAATAAGAAAGAAATTTTTAAATCGTGATGGGAAAAAAAAAGTTGGAGAATTGACTGCTTTTTTCTGTGTTATCCAGTAGAACTATGGCGAGCATCCGACTGAAATTGTCATCGCCAAGCTTTCCGATGAAAGCGGCCCGACCTCCAAGCTGTAACATGGCGATGGAAACATTCGCCGGAGCACCACCAGGAGCTTTGACGAAAGCTAGCGCCTCCACCAGGGAAACACCGGCAACTGTTGGAACGAAATCAATGAGCATCTCTCCGAAGCTGACTATAGTGACTTCGTTCGGTTTCATGTGGCCATCTAAATTGGCTGAATGGAGAGAGGTGGGAGTAGGTAATTAGCAGATCGAGGTAGAAGAGGTCAGACAGATTGGCGCAAGTCATCTGGAAAGTTGGGGTCGCTGAAGGCGCCAAAAGGACGAAGGTCACCAATATTTGCATGTGGGGGATTTAGGTCATTTTTCCACAGAAAGCAGCCGACCACGGGAGACCGTGAAAGGTCGCGATAAGAAGCTATGTGCCGCAAATTTTTTCTGACGCAGTTCTACTGCAATGCCCCAAACGATGATTTAATAGCTTTCCATAAAGCAAAGCAGCAGTGACGCCGTCCCAAACGCACCCAAAGTGTATGTTGGGGGGAACTGGGTTCCAATAGATAGTGTTTCAATTAATAAATTATATGAGAACACAAATATAGAGTTTGATGACTCTGTTTTTATTCATGCCCTCTATATTCTAATGAGATCCTTAGTCTTTTACTGGACCAAATACCAATGCCCAACAGAGATTAAGAAGGATAGAATAATGAACATTCATGCATCTGCTATGATTTTAGACGCAAAAGTCTGGCATTATTTCATTTCTACCAGGTTGATGTCCATTAGGAATATTAGTGAGGTGACTAAAGATAGAGCATTCCTAAATTTTGCTACTAAAAAAGTTATGATTATAGATGTAGGTAAAATAATTTATTAGTCCCTTTGGAACATGATTAAAGAGGCAACTTCAACAGGATTACGACATTCCTCTTTTGTTTATTCCTTGTGTGCCCAAGTAAGAGTCTTAGGGGATCCTAGGGAGGAGCAGCTTTTCCTTGGTGCTCCTCTTACAAAAAATAAGATAAAAACTTCTAGATTCCTAATAGGAAACCTGGTGAGAGTTTTAGCCAACCTAGGATTAGAGCCCCCAAGAATTTAGGAGATCAAGTGTCTGATCTCAAGAATCAACTGCAGAGGATGCATCAGAGGATAGAGAGGATGGAACAGGAACTTTATCATAGGATGGAGCACATTATGGACCAACAATAGAGGCAATTCCAATATGCTGGTGATTTTAACTTAGCATTGATTTAGATGTTCAAGAACTATAATTTCAATGCCAGTCCAGATCCAATCCATTTTCCAACAGCTCCAGCATATATACCCTAAAATGGACCTAATGCAGCAATAGAGGAGGAAGTAGAATAATACTAAAAAAAAGAGGAGGAAGTAGAACAAGGTTATTAATCTTATCTTGAAAAAAATAAATAAATAAATAAATAAGAGGAAGTGGAATAGTGAGAAAGAGTCCTATTTTGTTGTTTTTGTTTTTGTTTTTGTTTTTGTTTTTTTCTTTAGTTTCTTGTACAAGTTTGGGGGAGCTATTTGGTATTTTGGTGTATTTTTTTTTTTTTGTTCATTCACCAATCTGGAGAGGGAAAGAGAGAGGGTGTGAAAGTCGAAGAGAAGAGCTCTTGAGTGGAGAGGAACTTGTACTCACATAGCAATTCTTAGCTCTTTCTTACTTGATTTCAGAAACTTCAAATTTCTTATCAATGAAGTTCATATTTGTTTGTATTTCAATAGAATTTAGTTGCTAAAAAAATGATGTGATGTAGTGACATGTGTAATGTAATTTAGGTCTAAGTTATACACTGTGATGAAAGATGATTTTGTGCTCTTCCATAATTTAATTGTGTATTAACCATCCTCAAGTTTAAAAGTCGATGTGATCTATGACTTTGATGGAGGCATAGTGGAACAACAAGGATATGGATAAAATTCTGAAAATGTATAGACCTGATTTTTAGGATTTTGGGATCTCTAAGAAGATGCGTGTCATGAAGTATAGGTATGATTAAACAGAGTTAATCATACATTTATTAGAATTCTAACAAACTTGACAGAAACGAGAAATAAATTGAGCTCTGATCCCCACAATTAAAAATGAATGGACTGATTTACATCACACAGTCACTAAATCCATCATACATTGAAAACTCATTTTAATTTGAAAAAGTTTAAGAAGTTATTTGATCTATTTTCTTTGGCATCTTTAAAACTAATCATTTGGCAAGATAAATCTTATGGTTGAAGAAATTAATACTTATAAAAATTAGCATATCAATTTTATGTTGAAATGATACTCTACTCAATCATTATATTACTTGAATGGTATGTGCACTCGCGTAACACAGTTTGCAAAAAAGCGGATCACATTTTTTACAATGACTTTTGTGTTAATCAAAATCTGAGTTGAATTTATCAAACGCAAACACAACTGCTAGTAGTTCTTTTTCAATGGTGGTGTAATTGATTTGTGCTTCATATAAAGTTTTACTAATATAATAGATGGCATGAAATTTTAGTCTTTGTCCTAACACTGCTTTTGAATTGCCCTAACACTGCTATGCAAATATTATGTGTGTGTGTGTGTATATATATATATATATAATGGAGCATTGATTATCATTAGAACTAGCTGTCAATGAGTTCTAAATCACATATAACCCAAGTTTGTACCTTTTTTTTTAATAATGAAAATGCTAAAAAAGAATATTCCAAATGAGGACTACTGCACAAGTTCATTGCATATGACATAATTATAGTTAGTGAAAATCCTACCAAAACTAATAAGAAGATAAAAATTAGAAAAATATTCAAAAGATAGGAGACCAAGGATTTATAGAACAAAGTTTGAGCATATGATATGTAATTTTATTAAGTGAAAATTTAAGAATTATCAATTAACATTATTAATGATTAAGTAATACTAAGGCTTGATATGAACCAATCTTGTATTCATTATGCAGAAGAATAAAAAATAGAAAAAGGATATAACTTCCAATTTAAAAGGTCTGGCAGTAAATCATGAACAACTAACTCCAATAAGAAAACAAAAAATGGACTAAATTTCTCGTATTTTGAAAGCATGGAAACTACAAAGCCAAGTAAAAGGGAAGGCCAAGAATGTGAGATACATTCATATTATCAAGAAAAAGAATGGAAGCATAACAAAAAGGATGATAAACCTTCAACACAAAAAACAGAGAGTTTTTAGGACACCTGAGCATAGCTTTTCAGACTCCTTAGCACAGTTGATGCAGTATATTTTGGAAGCGAAGGAATCTGTCAAAGAAAACTAGTTAATCAACAGTACACAACTGCTTCAAGTCCTTTTATTAGTAAAGCCAAATCTAAGCAATTAACTATGCCAAGACAATTTCCAGCACACTTGTCTAAATAGAAAGGTGAAACAATAAGCAATCAACAAATTCTTTCTCCTGCATGTTTGAAGACCCAATGGAGCATCTGCGAATACATACAATTTTATCTTCCTATGTTCAAAGAAAAAGGAATGACAGTTAAGAGTTTTCAAGGAGACATGAAAATTATATTGGCCTAGCATATTAAGAGCCCACAAAGTGAGACAATGTTTCTTTATTCTATCATGTTCCAGTTGCTTTATGATGTATGAATACAGACACAACACAACATGAACACATGTTCTTTTTTATAAATTATTAATATTAAATGTGTACTTAAAATACCTTATACTAGTATCTTCAATTAAAAGTATTAAAGAATGAAGTATAATATCATATACTTCACATATGAAGCTTACCTATAGTAAAAAAAGAATAAACATTGTTAATTATGATTAAAATTCAAAATCTATCACTTGCAATAATTGTTATTTATCAATAGCACACTAATATTAGAATTCAGTACTCACTGACATATATTTTACTGACATAATGTTTGTTCACAAAATGTCAAAAAACCTAAAAATGAGTAACATTAATGTCCTCTTCGAAATAATCAAACCAAATATTAATATATGAACATATTGATGGTGCATCACCCATTCAAGTTAATACACTTAATAACACATACATCATCACCACAAGCACCAGTACCCTCTTCAATATCACAACACTTCATTGAGATAAAACATAGTTTTCAAAGCTAGCTCTTCAAGAGAGAGATTAGTAGCTTCAAGCATTCCATTGATATCCATTATAGTAAATGCATCCACACGAATGCTATACAACTTAGTTTCTCCTTAAGTATATTTTGGGCTACTAGATAAAAGGTGGAGCTTTGCGTGCACATAAATCAAATATTCATCCCGTTGAGTGATCTTGTTCCTCTCGAGTAAATTGAGAAAAGAATATGAACACCAATTTCTTTCACAATAAAATGAGAAATATGATTGTGCTAGAAATTTAGAAGCCAACCTTTATAACTATGGCCTTGTGGGGAACTAACACCATAAATCACCCAATAAGCCTTCTCATTTAGAAGTAAAAGCATAACAAAGTCAAAAAAAAGTAAACAAACTCCAAATTCAATATTGCTCTATCTTTTAATATTTGGAAAAAAATTCTTCAAACGTTTGTTACTCTCATTTGATACCTCCCGGTCTTTATGTGGAGAAACATGATTTATAGTTTCACTAAGCCAAGATGACAATAATACTTAATAAAGAATGCAACTAATAAGATTAATAGCTATGAGATGGCCTAAAGCATTAAACACTGGTTTGAATTACGAAAATGGATTAAGAAATAAAGAGAAGTAGCAAAAAATTCTCATACACCGCCTTATAAATGGGTGACTCATTTTCTCTCTTTCATTCATGTTGATATAATATCCCTTTCATATTTTTAAATCACAAACTCACACATCATATATAACGTGGAGACAAGGCTTGTTTGTAGTAGATACTCTTAACATCTCATACATCGGCTCCATAAAAGAAATAAAATAATCCATTTTCTCACTAAAAATCATCCAATTTATTCCCTCAAAACTTAGCCCAATCAACATCATCTTCTGGATGCATGCTCCACTTGTCACTAATTATTATGATTTGTAATCCTTATTTTATAATTTTGAATCGCCCAAGATTATGATTATTGATGTAAAGTAAGTTGTTGTTATAGTTAATAGTTTTAACTTCACAAATTTATTGAAAGTTGAAAGCCTCATTAAATGATTTATGATGAAGTTCTTTATGAATTTAGCATCTCTTGCAATGTTCCTGATCCAGTTTCATTCATCATAAGTGCTCTCATTCCCCTCTAACATTCCTAGGAGCACAAATATTTTTTAGTGTAAGATTTAATGTGCCAATAATACAACTAGTTCAAAAAACTAAGAATATATTGAGTCTCGATTATTGTTCATGCTGAGCTATATATTGATTGATGCACTGTAGGTGATTACTTGAACCATTTTATTAGAACCAACTCTGATAATCACTTCTTTGATATGACTTGTAATGTACAAATTATTGTTATATGCTCCTTCACAACTAATGGTCTTTACACAGGCTCAAATTTTGTAATTCTCATAAAATTGATAAGAGATATTCGTGCAATAGTAAAACCATCACAAACATTGGTAACTCTCTTTTTCATTCCAAGCTTCTTTGATTGGCACAAGCATTCTTTAAATGTTAGGTCTTTCCTTTTTAAGTAGTATTGTTTTCAAAAAATTTAAACCTGGGGGATATATCTTGTGGGAACTTTATTAGCTACAAAAAAAAAGAATAAAAATAATATGAATTCCTTACCAAATGAAACGGAAGGGCGGATGATATAAAATGTAGGCAATATTTCATGCAATTGATATCAAACATATAAATTATATGCTCTTTCAATAGTTGTATTTGATTCAAATATGTTCCTCTTTTTTGAATTATAACTCCTCGCCATAAGAAAATTTTCACTTGACAATGAGATAGAAAATTGATTCACTTAGGATCGTTCATGACTATAGGTTTTTATAAAGTCAACTACAGAACAATTACAGAGAAAATAGATTTTTTTTAAATTGTGATGTGTACAAATTATAAATTTCGACACAACAAAACTAAAATATATATATATATATATATTAGTATCAAATCATAACATAAGCTCAATAATATTCTCTCATAATTTTATTGTATGATACATTAACTTAATTTCTCTATAATTCACGCTCTTATGAAATACTTTTATTCTCAAAAATAGGAACCAATACAGTTCTTCTCCACTCATCTGACATCTTATTGATCTCCTAAGCATTTCAACACACATATTGAAACATCATCAAACACAATTGTTCTTTCCATGCTTTATTTTCTTTAAAGTCTCTCTAACTTCAATTTTACTAATGCAACAATAAAAATAAAATCTTTATTTTTATTTAGGGTGTAACAACCCAAAAGTTTATAATAAACTTATTTAAAAACATGAAAATTTTGAAATGGAGAGCAACGCATTGTGCTTGTGAGGACAGCGGCATCTGAAAATGCTACCACGACATTAAAGGCTCTATTCTACAGTAACTCTAGATTCAACATGCAGCACTGCAGTGCTAGGTCATGGGAGCGTCGCGATGTTGGGCACTGAAAAGCATTTTTACATATATTTAATCTAAATCCATGCCATCACCTCACTCCCTCCCTCACTCTCATTTTCTTGGCTGAAAAAGAAAGGAAATAGGAGGGGAAGAGAAGTGAGAGAGGAGAGGAGAGAGATGAGAGAGAAAGCATTCTGGGGCTTTTTCATCCGATGCTCTTGTTATGAATTTTGTTCTATTTGAAGTAAGTGACTATAGTCTTACTTCGGTGTTCAATGGTTTTGATTTTTACAAGTTTTCTCTCTTTCAAATCGATAAAAAAGCAATTATTCCTGATTTATCAATTTTCTACCATGTAACTTTTCGTATCTGATAGATATGATTTTTACGATCATTTTGACTATAACATTATTGAATTTCACTGGGTAAAAAGAAAGTTATGAATTTCTGAAGCTATTGACTAGTATACAGATTTTCCTATATTTTATATATTCATGCATTTCATATGCTAAAGAGAGACAGACACTACTGATATAAGATAAACGTTGCATTTGCATGTAAGCAAGGAAGACTAGTTGTTAACACTATATTTAATATGGATTAGCTTTTAAAACATAATACCCTGCAAAGGACAGTATGCCTAAAGGATTTCCTTAGAATAAAAGGTTTGTGATGTAATCCTGGTTATAGCCTGTAATTGATTGACTAGATTAAACCGACGAGTAAAGGGGGACAGCTCCTTACTAACCATTGAAAGCCACCTGTGAATTTACTTAAGATAATATACAATCATAGTAAGATAAAGATCGATGATCAATTGGCCGACGGTTGGAATTAAATTAAAGATTGATAACCAACTGGATGAAGGTTAGGGGTAGATGGATGAAAACATTACATAAAAGCTGGATGTCCTACCTTGCACTTCATAATTACATTTATATGATAGTAAATTGAATTATGATAGATAAAATTGATATAAAAAATAGCATTTTTACTGATAAGTACACTAACATAGCATACTAATATAGCACATTGATTGATAGTTCTTTTTTTCTATTTTTCTTATAGTTTGATAAATATTTTTTTGTTTTATTTGATCATATTAATTTTACTATTGATTGATATAGATTTATAGATTACTTCTTTCTTATACTGATAGAAAATTGACTGTTGATTAATATAGACTAGAACTACAACAGACATATTAATTCTTTTACCTTACATTGAATACATTAGTAAATTTTGATTAATTGTTGGACTATGTGCTTATTATATGATTTCAAGTAAATTTAAGAAACCTACAGCCTAAGGTTAGGTAGTGATTATATTTTAATTCTACTTTTAGCCCTTTGATTTTATATATATTCTTTTGTTGGACTTTGAAACAAAAATATAAATATTGACAATGAAAATGTATTATGTTTATCACTATTTAAAATTTTCATAAATTCAATTAGTTAGCTCCAATGAACTAGTTGTTAAAAAAATAAAAAAGATCATAAAGAGAAAGAAAAATAAAAAAAAAATTCTTCCACTTTAGATTCCAGACATGACATAGGATGCTAAAGTCATTAAAGTCGATCATATTCTCACAATCTTTATTGAAATACTTATTGAATACATAGGATGCTAAAGTCATGACATAAGATGCTAAACTTGTTATGAATTTTGTTCAATTTGAAGTAAGTGACTATAGTCTTACTTCGGTGTTCAATGGTTTTGATTTTTACAAGTTTTCTCTCTTTCAAATCAATAAAGAAGCATTTCTTCCTGATTTATCAACTTTCTAACATGTAACATTTCGTATATTATAGATATGATCTTTACGATCATTTTGACTATAACATTATTGAATTTCACTGGGTAAAATAAAAGTTATGAATTTCTAAAGCTATTGACTAGTATACAGATTTTCCTATATTTTATATATTAATGCATTTAATATGTTAAAGAGAGACAGACACTACTGATATAAGATAAACGTTGCGTTTGCATGTAACCAAGGAAGACTGGTTGTTAACACTATAATTAATATGATTAGCTTTTAAAACATAATACCCTGCAAAGGACAGTATGCCTAAAGGATTTCCTTAGAATAAAAGATTTGTGATGTGATCCTGGTTATAGCCTGTAATTGATTGACTAGATTAAACCAACGAGTAAAGGGCGACAGCTCCTTACTAACTATTGAAAGCCACCTGTGAATTTACTTAAGATAATATACAATCATAGTAAGATAAAGATCGATGATCAATTGGTCGACGGTTGGAATTAAATTAAAGATTGATAACCAACTGGATGAAGGTTAGGGGTAGATGGATGAAAACACTACATAAAAGCTGGATGTCCTACCTTGCACTTCATAATTACATTTATATGATAGTACATTGAATTATGATAAATAAAATTGATATAAAAACTAGCATTGATACTAATAAGTACACTAACATAGCATACTAATATAGCACATTGATTGATAGTTCTTTTTTTCTAATTTTCTTATAGTTTGATAAATATTTTTTTGTTTTATTGATCATATTAATTTTACTATTGATTGATATAGATTTATAGATTACTTCTTTCTTATACTGAAAAAAAATTGACTATCGATTAATATAGACTAGAACTACAACAAACATATTAATTCTTTTACCTTACATTGAATACATTAGTAAATTTTGATTAATTGCTGGGCTATGTGCTTATTATATGATTTCAAGTAAATTTAAGAAACCTGCAGCCTAAGGTTAGGTAGTGATTATATTTTAATTCTACTTTTAGCCCTTTGATTTTATATATATTCTTTTGTTGGACTTTGAAACAAAAATGTAAATATTGAACATGAAAATGTATTATGTTTATCACTATTTAATTTTTTCTTAAATTCAATTAGTTAGCTCTGGTTATCACAAATTTCTAAGTATTTATATCTAAACTAATTTTTATAACAATGCTTCTTATTGTTTATATTTTCTTACATATTTTGATTCCGCCACAAACTATTTTACTATTATGAACTTTTCCTTTTGAAACTTCAAGCACATAATTTGTAACATTCTTAAAATCACTAGGTACATTTTCCCATTTAATATTAGCTTTATCGTGAACAACCAAAATTTTGAGATTTGAAATCTTAAATCTTACTCTCAAAAATAGTTTTATTAGCATTCTTTAAATGTTTGCATCTAATCCTATGAAAATATTTTACTTTATTTATCATATCCGCTCATTCATTTTAAAGTCCAAAACTAATAAACAATAGTGTGTATATAAACTTTCACTAAAAATAATTTTATAATCTCTACAATTTAAATGATCTATTTTTTATATAAGAAATAAATAATCAGAGTTTCACTATATCCATTCTTATAAGTGATGAGCTACTATTCTTTTTTTTTCTTAAATAAGGAATTAGCAATTACAAAATCATAAACTAAAACAAAATTTATAATGGTGCTACCACCTTCGTTAGTCACTCCAAATTTATAGTCACTATGAATATTTTAATGTCTTCTATCACTCTACCAACATATCTATTTAAATCTCATCTAATAAAAACTCTTCATTTAAGAGGTATTTTTTATATTCATTTTTCAAGTCATTTCAAAATTTAAATTTTGAACACATATCTAAATCTACCAGAAGAATAAAAGCACTTATAATATTAAATGATTCATGCCAAAATTGTTCGATAAATTTTACACTGATTATTGACTAACATACACAACAACTCTTTATTTTTCTTATCTAAGGCTTGAGAACTGACAACAACAATATTATATATATATATATATATAATAACTAACCGCCCCACTATAATAATTTGTCAAAGGAAATAAATTTAAGATTATTCTCAACTCACAGCGAGCCAATGTCTTATCAAGCATATCGTTATGTTCTCTCTCAAAAGATTTCATAATAATCACATGACATGTGTCCCCTAATAGATGATTTCACTAATAAATGACACCACTAAATAATGTTTATATTTTATAATCAAAACCCTCTAAATGGGAAATGGCTCCACAAAATAATATTATTGAATTATAATCACAGCCAGATTAATTGACATGCTCCCAAATAGTTCCAGCCCCTTGAGTTCTGAATATAAGGTGCAATTGGGCACAAAGCCCTTTGTCAGCCTGACAAAGATCAATTTTAATTTGTACTCATACAAAACATCTATCCCAAATCTTTAAGGCCTCCTGGACAACGCAATCAATGCCTATAAACAAGGGTCATTTGGTCAGCTTGAGCTAATCACCTACATTGACTAAGTAAATAATGGATCATGCAATTCTTTTTAAACTATGGGCAGTGTATTTCCTCAATTTAAAATCAAATTGCTACTTACACTAAACACTTAGTGCCTACCAATTAACTTTAATCAAAAATTCTCTCTCGTCACTAGGAAGGGCAATTAATCATGAGGGATTACACTCATAAGAAATCTAAAATCAGGTATCGAAGTGCTCATAAAATAGGGGCAACCGGGCAACATCTCTAGGTAGTCTTTTGCAATCTAGTTTGCCTTCTAAAAATATAATCCTAAGACAATTGTGAATTTTTAGTGCTTACATGAATCTGAGAACTTATAATTCATAATCCATTATTTGATTTGGGATTATCTACTCCTATGGCAAGAATAAAGAAAATTTCACCATTAAAACTTCATATCAATTTGTCGGACAGTAGCCTAGAGAAAGTAAGGCCTTATTTATCCTACTTGGATTGAAAACTAAAGTTCTAGCAAACTTGCTTACAAGTGTCTATTTTGGCGTGATCATAGCTATTTGTAAAAATAGTAATAGAGTTATTTCAAGAAAGCAACTTTTTCTAAAGTTGTTGTAAGTATTAAAAATATATTTACTTTTGAAAAGAATCAGATAACGCATTCTTACAGCAACCATATTCTAACAAATCCAAATGTCAAAAGTAGTTTCTCACTACAGAAATTTCTAAAAAAAGTCAATAACACAATAGCCAAATAGACGTACAACAGCAGACTGTAAAGCAATGCAATGAAAACGCTAAACACTAAGTCAATTTAAATTCTAGCACAAATTGAAGAAAAACGGAAGAAAAATAAATGTGACTAGGAAACCCATCAATTATTACACATAATAGTCATTAAATACGGTTTTTGGCTTATAAAGCAGGTTTTAAAAAACACTTAACAGAAACCAGGAGAAAAGGTCAAAGAATACAAATCACAAGTGGCACAATGAAATATTATGGCATGCATGAACAAAAAATTGAAGAAAGCTACATACCTGCCCAAGATGAATAAGCGCAACAAGAATATATTTTTTGTATGCTTCTATGGCTATCGCATTAATCGTTGACATTGGTGCAGTAACAACCTGTCAATTGCAATTTACTATCAAAAACATTTGAAGGCAGAATTAGAATCCAAACTGTATGCTAGTTACACACATTATGAAGACACTCCAAAGCTTTTGAAAATCGCTTTAACCCAATATTTATCATTCCCCTGTCACTCAAGAAAAAAAACAAAGGAAATCAGTGATATTTCTTCTACAACTACGTTAGAAAGAAATGCGATAATGATACTACAACATATAAAATAAAATTAATGATAATACAAGAATAAATAAGAATCCTAAAGTCCTGAGCAATCTTGAGGAAGATAGTAACCAGGTTAATACAATGAAAACAATTTGGTCCCACAAAGAGAATTTATAAACACAAATGAAAATCAAAACATCGTAGAATAAGGAATGACAAATACTATAAGTTCCTGCATATGGAAAAAAATGATCATATCATACAAATCAAAATAATGCATCAGTATTTTACCTATTATTTTAATAGTGCACGGTACAGGAAGGGGTAAGCAGATTTACTTGTCCAGCATGTATTTTGTGCAATATAAAAATATGGATTGTGTTATTACATGCAAAGGCTTGTAGTGTTACTCAATATGTTTCACCCGTATAAAATGGTAAGAAAAATAATAATAATAAATGCTCCTGTCGAGTTGAGATTTTCATCATCATCATTAGCCTTATCCTAACTATCAAAACTAGCTTTATGAATCCTCATCTCCATTTGTTATGTTAAATTAAGAGAATTGGAAAGGGAAAAAGCTTAATTTTATTATACAAAACTATCCCTATTTATAGATCTATATAAGATTTCAAAATAAAGAAACAAATAACTATAGAATCATATATAATTGCCTTAATAAAATCCTTCCTAAATCAACCACCAAAATATAGGAGGAGATCAGCGTGATCCAAGTAAGCCTCCCACGGATCCCCATGCTGGCCGTGAGATCAAGGCCAATGGATGGATGAGATTTAACAATGTGACTCAGGTGAGCCTCCCATGAATGTCTTAATAAAATAACTATAGAATCATATTTATAGATCTATATAAGATGTCTTAATAAAGAAACAAATAACTATAGAATCATTCATAATTGCCTTTATAAAATCCTTCCTAAATCAGTCACCAAAATATAAGAGAGATCAGTGGATCCAAGTGAGCCTCACACGGATCCCTATGCTAGCTGTGAGATCAAGAGCCAAGGGATGGATGACATTTAACAATGTGATTCAGGTGAGCCTCCCACAGATGCCCATACTGGCCGTGGAACCGTGAGATCAAGGGTCAAGGGACGGCTAGGATTTAACACTCCCCCTCAAGTTGGGGAATACAGATCTGTCATTCTCAGCTTAATAATCTATCCCAGAAAAGTAGAGGTATCAAGTCCCTTGATAAGAATGTCAGTAGCATCGATTTCATCCTTTTCCTACATCCCAAACATCTCAGTTTCACCTTCAATAAACTCTCACTGCTCTTTCTATAGGAGCAACACATCTACATCATCACCACAACAACAACAACAACAACAACAACATCAAGCCTTTGTCCCACTACGTGGGTTGACTACATAAATCCTTTTCTCCATTATAACCTGTTAAAAGTCAATTTCTCGTTTAAATCTAATAAAGAAAAATCATTTCTAATATTTTCTAACCAAGTCTTTTTAAATCTACATCTACCTTTCTTAACAAAAGTCAAATCTAATACCTCTACTTTCCTAACCAAATCATCGGAAGGCCGCCGTTTTATGTGACCAAACCATCTAAGGCGGCTCTCTCTAATCTTATCTTCCATTGGAGCTACTCCAAACTTTTCAAGTATAAGCTCATTCTGTATCCTATCTCTAAGGGTAAAGCCACTCATCCACCTAAGCATCCTGATCTCTACAACACTTAGTATTATGCTTCTCTTTTAATGGCACATCTACATCACCATCATATAAAATTTTATGCATTCTTGTATTTTGATCAAAAGAATCAATAATGCCATCAAAGCTACCAAATATTTATCTTTGAACCAACAATTGTGTCATCCAAGGCTTTCCTATGCTTCCATAGTCCAGAAGCCTCTTGTACACCCTAAGCACGCTTCCATCTTAATTTTGCCTTACTAATATCTTTAACATGGTTGTCATCTTTAACCAAATCTTTTACATTAGACTTTTGAGAAGAGATAACTTCCTTTAATTTCAATTATTTGTCTTCAGCCTCAGCATGCTTAACTCCTTTCTGCTTCTTAGTGCCAGCAATTTGCTTGTTTTCTTAGAATCTCACTTTAACTTTTCTTTGAGATACATTTATTCCTCTATTACTTGAAAGCTTGTTGTCATAATTACTCCGAGCTTTTTTCTTATTACCAACTCCATAATGATCATTGATATTTGACAACTGCAATGAAACATTTCTTCCTCCTTCGCGAGAACTTAGATCTGACCTTCTATCAAGCTTTGTTGTACCTGGATCCAAGCTTTGTTTAGTATTAACTCTAGATTTACCACTATGATGGTGAAATTCATCCTTTTTCTTTGCAGCCATGGAATCAACATTCCCATTATGAAAAGATCCATTATTCGTCACCAATTTGGAAGATCTGTCTGCAACAGCAACAACTTTTTCAGGATAAAAAATTTCACTTTCCTGTTGTGCAGATTCTTGAGGCAAGTCATCAGAAAGGAACCGCTCAGATAATTTATGGTCAGATTCCTGATTTTAACCAAAATCATTGTTTTCATTCTGTATCAAAGAATAGGTTTACCCTGAAATACAACAGCAATAATTTTGTTTAATCACTTAACAGAGCACCATTGCCATTAAATAATTTAGCCAAATATGGCTTTAGTTTCAAGGAACAGTAAACAAGCACTTTCTCAGATAGCTTCTTGGATGTATGTATATATATATTGAATTTTTAGATATCATGAGTTTAAATTCAAAAATTACCCAACTTCCATTTGTTTGTATCATAGAATGGAAAAGATACAGCCTAGTTCACAAAATTTTCATTGATTATGTATATAAGACATGCAAAAAATACTATTATTTGTTAACTAATTCAATCTGATGCACCATCAGCATGTTTTCAATCACTTTTGGATTTTTTATGAGAAGAGAATTGTAGCACAAGTATAAACAATGGCAAGATATATCCTTACCCATAGTAACAAAACAGGAAGAAGTCCCTGGGCTGATCAATCTCCAACACCTCATCATCCAAAACACTTGTGCCTGCTTGGTAGCACTTTGACAGTAAACAAAGGAAGAGGAAATCAGAGTGAAGTGCAGTCAATTGCTCATATGAAGATTGAAGTTTGCGAACAGCAGTCCTCAATGGAGCCACCCCATGTATGGGCACCTGATGCTGTATTACTAGATCTTTGAACCTCTTGCAAACAGATATAACTGGAGAAAGATGAAAGGCACAGGCATAACAATTATCATTAAGAAACATTTCAATAACTAGAAAAAAAAAAGAAATTTGAAGAGAGAGAGCAGCTAATTCATCATTGTTTAGGGCCATTGAACAGATCATACATTTGTCCGGTGCCAGCCGTATCTGTTCTGATGAGCAGAAATTGATAAATCCAACAACACATGCAAGGAAACTGCTAATGTTCTCTCTCAAAATAGGTCCAGAAGAGTATGCTTCCCTATGAAATAATACATAGCCATATAATTGATATATAATTAAAGGGAAACAAGAACATCCAAATCATATTTAACAAAATAAGGCAATGCGTCGTAGTAAGCCATTGTAGTAGTGGAAAATAAGCTTTCAAAAAAAAGCAAAAAAAAAGCAAAAAGATGGATATCAAAATAGAAATTAAAACAAGTGTCAGGAACTCTTTTCTTTACATTTTGGTGTATAATAATGCATGTCGAGGGAATCGAACTTTAAAACGAGGTTATATGAAATTTTGAAGCAACAACTTATGTAAACGGTCGATCACCCCACTTGATAAGGCTGCACCAGTGAAGTGCATTTGATATATATATATATATAACAGAACACTACAAGAATACAATTGATTTTGAGGAATCAAACCGTGTTGAAAATGCACACTGCAGTAATTGGTGGGCACAAATAAGTAACTTATGTAACACAAAAACGCAGATCAAAGCCATATCCCTTATGTTAGGGAAATTATTCCGTGCGGAGTCCGGATGGTAAAGAACCGTCCGGATGTGAGTATACATAGTGTGTACACTTAGTATAATTTTATACATAGTTTGATTTTTTTATACATAGTGTGTACAAACACTGTGTACACTCACACCCGGATGGTTCTTTACCATCTAAACTCCGCACGGAATAATTTCTCCTTATGTCAAGAGTATAATAGGAAGTTTCAATGATAAAAAGATCACATTGCATTTCCAAATCTAACATGAATGCTTTATATATAAAGAAAACCCTAAAAAACATTGACTGTAAAATCATGGATTTCCATCTGTAGGTACCTAACTTCCCGCAGTCCATATTATAATCTAATCATAGTTTTGATGAAA
>NW_021319082.1:126047-131593 GCF_001605985.2 Dendrobium catenatum | reverse complement strand
CTCTTACATATATCACATACGTAAAAATAAATCTTAAAGCATGCAATCCGTAAAACTACAGTGGAGAAAATATTTTTTTAAAAGCAACTTTCAAGTATAAAAATTCCTTAACAATAGTAAAGAAATAGTAATCAAACATAAATTGTAATTACAGTCAAAAAATTAAAACAATAAGAAAGTTGTTCCAAAAGTTTATAATGAACGAATAGAAGTGAAATAAAATAAAATAAAATAAGAAAGTTGTCCCAAATAAATGAGTTGCATTTTTTTTTCTTAGAACTTATATATACAACTGAACTTTAATTAATTTTTAAAATAATAACTATTCAGAATTATTTATAATAGAAAAATAAAGTCTTTAGACAAAACATATGGAATGTAATTTTAAAAAGATTGCACTTTTTAGATATCAGAGGTCTATTTAGTTTATTTGTTTTGTTCTGAAAATAAAAAATTTAATTTAATTTTAAAAGTGCAAACTATTTCACATTCAAAACCAAACAAATAACAAATCGATTTTTGTTAATTATTAAATATTTTAAGCACTTTTCAAATAAAAATTGCTGAGATTTTATAGGACCATTCTATCAATATAACTTTTCAATAAATGAAGCAGAATAATAGAAGTAAACTTAATAGGATTACAAACCCAAATGTTAAAATCATCAGTGATGGTTCAATCAGCCTTCTTAGGTTTCATTTGGGACGGCTTTCTTACCGCTTTTTAAAGCAGCTTTTTAGTATAAATTTTTAAATTTTGTAGTAGGAAACTGCTTTAAGAAGTAATAAGAAAGTCATCCCAAACGAAGCCTTCCTTGGGCCAAAAAAGTTTTCAAAGCACCTTTAACTCCTTCACAGTCTATTTACAAGTCTCACAAGAACAAAATATAGCAAGCTCACAACAATGGTGGCATTATCTACTTAATCCTATTGATGTGAACCGCCATTAATACACCTTCCTGAGCTTCCAACATCTCAAAAATACAGACATCACCTACATTCAACTGGTTATATTAAGCAAATTCCTTCCATCTAGAAGAAAACTCAACTGAATTCCCCTGAACAAGACAATGAACAAGCCAAGTTCTCTCCTTGCCATTTAGTTGCAGAAGAACTCTGACGCTTGCTCGTGGAAGATATTGAATGGCAAAAGCTATGAGAATGGTCTGCAAAGGTAATATGAAAGCAGATGTAAGTATTTACAATGATATCATAGGGGAAGATCAAATAAAATAGTCTGGTTCATGTCCAGAAGTAGTGATTGAGATGTTAGTTGATTGGAAAGGCCCACCAAGAGGTAATATGAGCTCTCTCTCTTTTTTTTTTTCTTTTCTTTTATATTTTCATGCAAAGCTCCTTCTATAAATCCTTTTCGATTACTTGAATTAAATGTAGAGAGTTCAGGCGAAGCAGGAGGAGAGAAGATGAGGCTCGGGTGAGTGTTGCTTTATGGAAGAAATCAAGAGTTGCCTCTATAAAGAAGCTCGAGCACAAAGGAAGAAATGAGAGATTATTCTGTGCGGACACTGGACAAAGCTTATCGTCCAGAGGACAATCAAGTGCAGCCACATCATCCAGTACCGAGCAATACCGAGTCGCGGTACATAGTAGGGGTGACGTTGCACACTTTCATTGGGCTCTGGACGGCGTTCGGTATCCACACCTAATAATTTCACGAAAGAAAGAGGAGTAACAAGAAGTTCTCAAGTGGCTCCAAAATAACTCAAAATAATAAAACCATTCGAAAGCTTGTTTCCCGATGAGCGGTAAGAATTGGTGGCATGATTTCTTCTGATTCATGTTTATCTCTCTTCCTCTATCTTCAACAAAGTGATTACATGTACTAATCCCTTAATGTATGAAGTTTCAGTTGAGAAAGCTTTCAGATCAAAACATGGATAACAAAAAAAATCAAAATCAACAAGTTAGATGACAAGACATTAAGGGTTTTAGAATATGCATAGAGAAATCTCTTCCAGAGAAGGCACCATCAACAGCTGAAAAGGCTAAAGCCACAACTTGTTAAAAAAGAAGAGTATGTGTTGATGGACAAATAAGCCAAGAGAGTCATCGGACTAGCCATCAACATGAACATCAAATCCCTAAAAAAAATAAATATTGTACATAAGATCATCCATAGATCCATTCTTCTTAAAATTTATGTATTGCATTGGTTGCACAGATTATTGGTTGGATATTTGCAGTGGTTAGGATGCATTTTAAGCTTTGTTTTATCGAACTGGTATTTATAAATATCAATTAGAGAAGTTGGTAATGTATTAAATTGAATCAAATCTCATTTACGCAGTACTCAGACTTGAGAGATTCTCCACCTCTCAAAGTTATAGATTTCACTTGAAATTTTCATTTGTAAGCTTTTGTGAGCTATGTAAATTTGAGATTAGAACCTTGAATCCTCTTCCATTAATTCATGATAGCCTAGAGAAGTGTGCTAGGAGTTGCTTGCTATTCACCTTAAAGAGAACACATTAAGTTTTCCAACCTAATGAACGAGAGATTGTAATGAGCTTTTTTAAACTTACAGTCCTTTGAAGAAGTGGATTAATGAAACTCTCAAGGAGTTTTTTTTGGAGTGGATGTATACCACTTGGAACTGGATCAACATACATTTGTTTGTTTTGTCCAATTTTTAAATCTTAAGTTTAAATGTTTTGCATTTATTTACTAGTTTTTATAGCTGCAATTTTAATTGTTCACATTCATTAATACCAATGCATCCACTCACAAGGGATTTTCAATTTTTAACTAAAATCTAAAGAAAAACCAACTCACCCTCCTCTTAGGTTGTATCATAGCTTACAGAAGTATATGATGAAGGGCAACAAAATCTTGTGATAGGAGATTGATATTCTCTGAGTAGTGTAATTGATAAGGAAAGATGTCTGGCTCCGACATAAAATATCATTGATAAACTCATAATGCCATTTTCAAACACAATCTCAAAATCTTTATTTATAGAAATAAGGTTATAAAATAAAGCCCAAAAATAAAAAATAAGATTTCTGCCACGACTCGACCCGAAAGCTCAAGTTAATAAGACGGGAACAAACATTCATATGGTTATTACAATTCTTTCAATAATAATAAATACTCAATGGATTTATATCCAAAATATAACTGAAGGGCCACAAAATATTTTTCAATTTGAATATCTAACAAACCAATTCTTACCTATTTTCATTTAAACACCTTCTATGTATGAACTCTCCTCTTTTAGCCATTTAATCTACATGAGATTTACCAGACATTTCAATTTAAATATTTGATATTTTCATAATAAACTCAATGGATAATTACAATTTATAGTATAACAATTAAACATGCATAGGAGTAATGTTTATTTGTCAAAATTTTCATTTACATATGAATTTTTAGCATAAATGTAAATCAAAATTATACTGCTTGATATAAAATAAAAATAATCATTCCCATCATTGCTTTTCGTGCT
The DNA here is from genome assembly GCF_001605985.2 of Dendrobium catenatum. Taxonomy (NCBI): domain Eukaryota; kingdom Viridiplantae; phylum Streptophyta; class Magnoliopsida; order Asparagales; family Orchidaceae; genus Dendrobium; species Dendrobium catenatum. The sequence continues at coordinate 128,124 of NW_021319082.1, read as the reverse complement.
GAATTTCTTTCCAAATTTCTTCAATTTCAAAATGGTCTCTTTAATGCAACACTTAAGGTCACAAAAAATTAGATAAATTTGCATTGTTATCTTAAAACTACACTTTCAATAAATTTAAATAAATTTTCCATTAACATATATATAATCTACACAGCTCACCTTGGCATGTTAGTTGAGAGCTTAGGCTTCCAACTTTGTGTAGAGTTCGAGTCTTTGCGTACGCGTTGTGTGTGTGAGTTTGCCTTAAATGGCCAAAATGTCCCAAGAAAAAACATATGTATAATCTTACCTAAACTCTTTATGAGAATTTTTGTTGGCTTTAGATCTTTATTTCAGCTCAACGATTTAATTCCTTCACTATTTCGAATGGTATATATTTGCATTGGATATATCATTTAAATAATATTAAATATTTCTAAATTATCACACCATCATTATAATTACATACTCTGCCCTTATTCTCTAAAAACAATTAAATTTAATTCTCTTTAAATGACATTATTACCTCAATTGATCTTCCTCTTCGACGAATCAAAGCTTTTACCATGTACATTTATACCAAAAATTTGATTCAATAAACTAAAATTATTAAATTCCTTCCTTTTCAAATAAAAGAAATTTACTTATTTATCACCAATAATAAGGTGGTTGAACGCTTTTCTTTTTCTTTACTATTTTCTACTCCTCCAAATCGAATGAACGAACTATTTATGGGAGAAATTATGTGGATCGATTATTACTCACGTTGGACCTATTGAACACATCATCTACTCACTTTGGTTTCGCTCCAAACTTCATCCTATAACTCACTTCTACCTTCTCTAAATTCCCTCTTTAGTTCATGCGGTTTCACTAGAGTGAGCGAAAATGACTTATCTCTTGTGAAGAGTCACGTAGGTTCACTCACGATTTCTCCCGAACCCTCAGTTGCCGAGAAACTAAAAAATGTCATGATTCATCTCCAATTGAACGTCATTTTACCTGTAATGGTCCTTCACACGTTTCTTTGGCAAGTTCGATAGAGACAAAAAATATGGCGAAGATGAATAGTGCAACGCCAATATTGGCGTCACACTGTTCATATCCGATCAAATGGCGTAAAAAATGATGGTCGGTTGGAGCAAAGCAAGAACGACAAACAAGTGTTTGCTATTCCATTGGAGTTTCCCTATGCCTTATTAGATTCACTAATATGCAAATGATTCGTTAGGAAATATATCGACAAAGCATATGCAATTAGGTTGTGTCCCTCAAATATTTTACATTAAGCATTCTTTTAGCTTAGCTATACACTTTTCATTATTCATGTAACCCAATATGCAGAACTTTCTGTAGCCTTTAAGCCTTTCTTGAACCTATAAAAAAGAGGGACAGAGATAGAACAGAAGATACGCAAGTCTCTATACTAAACTCATTCAAGTGCAATCCAAGAGCATCTTATTCTAGATTTTCCTCTTTATTTCTCCTATTTTCTATTTTAATCTTTGATTGAACTTGTAGCAAGATTTTCATATAATTTACAAATAATTTTGGATCTAACATCCTTAAGAGTTTGGTGAGCATGGAGCATGCTAAGAACCATAAGAGAAACAATTTATAAAGTAGAACAAAACAAGGAAACCTCGGCAGAACAAAACAAGGAAACTTCGATAAATATAGAAAAACAAAAGTTTGTTATAGCAATAAAACTTGCAAAAATTAAAGAGAGGACGAGCATAATGATATAAGGAGTGTTGGATTGCATTCTAAGAGCTACTACTAAGATAAAAATGCTAGAAGAATCCTCAGTTTCAATTGTTAAGTGAAGGAGATGATTTGGAACAAGAGCATTACCATTAGCTCTAGTAACTAAAGAGACTTACAACCTAATAATAAGTAAGTTAACACCGATATATTGACAAGAAGAGAGGTAAGTAGAGAAGCCAAAATCACAACTAGCCAATGCATTTTCCATAGAGATTGTGAAGGCAAAGCCTCCTACAAAAATAAATTAGTATCTAGCAAAAACCTTTCGCATCATCTCTATGGCCTTTAATCAATAATGGATTTAACTTTAAATAGATATGAGCAATGTTTT
>NW_021319082.1:117392-121579 GCF_001605985.2 Dendrobium catenatum | reverse complement strand
TGGAAAGGTCAACCACGAGGTAATATGAGCTCTTTTTACTTTTTCTTTTTTTCTTTTATATTTTCATGCAAAGCTCCATCTATAAATCCTTTTCAATTACTTGAATTAATTGTAGAGACAAAGAAGAAAAATATTCAAAGCATATGGGAGTTCAGACGAAGCAGGAGAAGAGAGGATGAGGCTGATAGGTCGGTGGAACCGACCTAGGCCAAACCGACCCAATTGGGTCGGGTATACCAGAGGAGGTGCAAACCGCCTCTCCTTTCCGCCTAAGAGAGTCCACCGAATCTTGTTTGCCATATTTGGGACCAATAGGGATTTAATTTCTAAATTAAATGCAAATATGGAAGGTAGGAAATATTCAAATTATTAATTGTATTTGGAAATGAAGAGGGGGGCGGTGGGGAGGCTTATAAATAGAGATGAGGGAGGAAGGGGAAAGGCATGTTTAGATTGGTGTTCTCTTGGAGTCTCTTGGAGTTTTGGGCTCTAGACCTAGTGTCTAGAGATTTGGAGAGAACGATCCTCCTCTCGAATAGAGGATCACTTGTATCTTTGCTTATGTTATTTGCTTTGAGTTTTCAATAAAGTTCTCTTTTGTTCTCTTGGTTGTTTCATCCCTATCTTGGTTATTCTCACTGTTTTGATCAAATTTGTTTAGGGTTGCTTGCAGACTCAAGTAGATCTGATACGATTACTTACGAACTCAAGTACTTCCTAACAGAGGCTCATGTGAGTGTTGCTATAGGGAAGAAATCAAGAGTTACCTCTGTAAAGAAGCTCGAGCACAAAGAAAGAAAGAGTAACAAGAAGTTCTCAAGTAGCTCTTGAATAACTCGAAATAATTAAACCATTCGAAAGCTTGTTTCCTAATGAGTGGGAAGAATTGGTGGCATGATTTCTTCTGATTCATGGTAATAGCAAGGACGTTTATTTCTCTTCCTCTATCTTCAACAAAGTGATTACATATACTAATCCCTTAATGTATGAAGTTTCAGTTCATAAAGCTTTCAGATCAAAACATGGATAGCAAAAAAATCAAAATCAACAAGTTCGATGACAAAGACATTGGAGGTTTTGGAAGATGCATATAGAAAACTCTTCCAGAGAAGGCTCCATTAACATCTGAAAGGGCTAAAGCCACAACTTGTTCAAAGAGAAGAGTGTGAGTTGATGGACAAATAAGCCAAGAGAGTCATCCACTATCCATCAACATGAACGTCAAATTCCAAAAAAAATTAAATATTTTACTTTTTTTTAAAATTGTACATAAGATCATTCATAGATCCATTTTTCTTAAAATTTCTGTATTGCAATGGTTACACAGATTACTGGTTGGATATTTGTAGTGGTTAGGATGCATTTTAAGCTTTGTTTTATCGAACTGGTATTTATAAATATCAACTGGAGAAGTTGGTAATGTATTAAATTGAATCAAAACTCATTTACGCAGTACTTAGACTTGAGACATTCTCCACCTCTCAAAGCTATAGAATTTCACTTGAAATTTTCATTTGTAAGCTTTGTGAGCTATGTAAATTTGAGATTACAACCTTGAATCCTCTTCCATTTATTCATGCTGGCCTCGAGAAGTGTGTTAGGAGTTGCTTGCTACTCACATTAAAGAGAAGACACATTAAGTTTTCGACCTAATGAACGAGAGATTGTAAGGAGTTTTTTTAAACTTACAGTTCTTTAAAGAAGTGGATTAATGAAACTCTCGAGGAGTTTTTGGGAGTGGATGTATACCAATCGGAACTGGATCAACATACATTTGTTTACTTTGTAAATGTTTTGCATTTATTTACTAATTTTTATAACTGCAATTTTAATTATTCACATTAATTAATACCAATGCATCCACTCACAAGGGATTTTCATTTTTTAACTAAAATCTAGAAAAACCCAACTCACCCTCCTCTTAGGCTATACCATAGCTTTCAATAGTATATGATGAAGGGCAACAAAAACTTGTGATATGAGATTGATATTCTATGAGTAGTATGATTGATAAAGAAAGATGTCTAGCTCTGACATAAAATATCATTGATAAACTCATTATGCCATTTTCATACACAATCTCAAAATCTTTATTTATAGAAATAGGGTTGTAAAAATAAAGCCCAAAAATCAAGATCAATATTTCTACCATGACTCGGCCTAGAAGCTCAAGTTAATAAAGCGGGAACAGACAGTCAGACAGTTATTATAATTCTTTCAATAATAAAAAATACGCAATATATTAATATCTAAAATATAACTAAAGAGCCACTAAAATATTTTTCACTTTGAATATATAATAAATCAATTCTTACCTATTTTCATTAAGCATCTTGTTCTATACATGAACTCTCCTCTTTTAGCCATTTAATCTACATGAGATTTACCTTACATTTCAATTTAAATGTTTGATTTTTTCATAATAAACTCAATTGATAATTACAATTTATAGTATAATAATTAAACATGCATAGAAGTCATGTTTATTTGTCAAAATTTTCATTTAACATACATATGAATTTTTAGCATAAATATAAATCAAAATTATACCACTTTAAACATCTTTATTCATTTTCCATTTCATTTATTATAGAAGCACCATCAAATTTTGTACCAATGAAAGTACAACCATTTCCACTTCGATTTAACATGCACGAGTACATTGCATCCCTAGCCAATACCATAAAGTGATTAACTATTGTATTTGCATGCATGTACATTTTCCTTTTTTTACACTTTCATTTATATGTTATGATTCATTTTATTCATTTCATATTCCATTACATATACATATCAATTTTTATATACGTCTTTCACACACACGAAAAGTTATTTGATGTGAACATCGGATAGCTCTACATCCAGACGCCAATAAAATGACGCCACATAGCGCCACGACGACCCGAGGATTTGACTTGATGAAAACTCAAAATTTAGCACGTGCATTTGCAAATTACCGCGCGGCTCGACGACATGACCCGAATCAAACATGAAAATAAAAAATAAAAAAAAACGTCTTTTTTTAGGTTTTATGATATTGGCGGACTATTTATTTATGTCACATTGTAAACTTAATTACTTAATTTTCATCAATTTGGTGCATAATATACACTTCAACTTTAATAAGTATGTATAAATTATATTATTTAATAATTGAAATAAAACAACATAAGAATTTAATTGATATAAAATAAACATAATCACCAACTTCGTTGCTTTTCGAGTTGAATTTCTTTCCAAATTTCTTCAATTTCAAAATGGTCTCTTTAATGCAACACCTAAGGTCACATAAAATTAGATAAATTTGCATTGTTATCTTAAAACTACACTTTCATTAAATTTAAATAAATTTTCCATTAACATATGTATAATCTTACCTAAACTCTTTACGATAGTTTTTGTTGGCTTCAGTACTTTATTTCAGCTAAACGATTTAATTCCTTCACTATTTCGAATGGTATATATTTGCATTGGATATATCATTTAAATAGTATTAAATATTTCTAAATTATCACACCATCATTATAATTACATCCCTTGCCTTTAATATCTAAAAATAACTGAATTTAATTATCTTTAAATGACATTAATTACCTCAATTAATCTTCCTCTTCGACAAATCAAAGCTTTTATCATGTACATTTATCCCAAAAATTGATTCAATAAACTAAAATTATTAAATTCCCTCCTTTTTCAAATAAAAGAAAATTACTTATTTATCACCAATAATAAGGTGGTTGAAAACTCTTCTTCTTCTTTATTATTTTCTACTCTTCCAAACCGAATGAACAAACTATCTTATGCGAGAAATTACCTGGATCAGCTATTACTCACGTTGGACCTATCGAACACATCGTCTACTCACTTTGGTTCCGCTCCAATCTTCCTCTTATATCTCTGCATCTACCTTCTCTAAATTCCCTTTTTCATTCATGCGGTTTCACTAGAGTAAGCGAAAACGGTTTCTCTCTCGTGAAGAGTCTCGTAGGTTCACTCACGATTGCTCCCGAACCCGCAGTTGTTGAGACACTGCCACTCGCTCGCCCACCTGCTTGCTCTTTGTTTGCTTTCACGCACTTTAAAAAAATGACCGGATCAATTGAATCGATACAGCTGCCGGTTCTAACAATTCCAATTTCAAATCTAATTATTTCTAAGCTAAATTTAAAACTAAACAAAACTAACTC
>NW_021319082.1:99627-112760 GCF_001605985.2 Dendrobium catenatum | reverse complement strand
ATGCCATTGGAGTGCAAGCGGTGCGGGCCCAAGCGGCAAGGCGCGGCCTAAGGGCACGCGCGGCCAAGGCGGGCTAAGCGCGGGCGGGAAAATCAAAATTTTTTTTAAATAAACGTTTTAGGGTTGACCCGGACCCGCCGGTCCACCCGAAACCCGACCCCGTTTTTGCAAACGGGTCGGTTTCTCCGGACACCGACCCGACCCGCTTACAGGTTCGGGTCAACCACAAACCCAGAAAATTCCGGGTCAGGTTCGGATCGGCGTTTTCCGCGGTCGCGGGTCAACTATTGACAGGATCTACTACAAGGAATGATAAAGAAGTTGTTGTCTTCACGTCAAAGGACATTATCAACACAATCAACGACATTCAAATACCTGTCACAGAAGAACTTGTCAGCAGCATGAACAAATTTGCTACAGCAGTGAAATCTGAATGCAACTAGTTTTAGTTTAATAAATCCTACTTATATCGGGCAAAGGTTTCCAAAGCTTCTGTAGTTTCCTCATTCAGTGAAACAAAAATTACAATGACCTCACCATAAGGAGAATACTAGTTCCGTCAGCTATACCTTGCCAGTTATATGACATACTTGGCATGGAGGTGATTTTTGCATCCACTTCCAAAAGAGTGATAGGGTGAATGAATGAGATAAGTAGCTGTAGAAGATTGGAAGAGGCAGATGGGGAGAAGATAGGAAGCAGCCAGACAATGCTTCAGTCATACTACCAGTATCAAAGATGTTTCAGTCAGTTCAAGATTTGATCTCCTCTGGCAGAAACATGATCATCGTTATCATCCTTAAAGAAGTAACTCACCTATCAGGCAGTTTCCGTCCATTTTTACCCCGTCATTATACTCAATCCAAAAGGATGAGATTGAGATATTGATCATGAAGATCCTAAAAGGCAATGAATCATTGACCCAGTAATCAGTACATTTTTCATCCAAAATGCTATTAGTCAAGTGCTTCAGCAGCAGTTACGTTCGTCCCAAATGATGAGAACTCCATGAGGATAAGGTGACACTTTGAGGGGGTATTAAGATGAAACCGATGATTTGAATTGGGAGGGAATTAGGAAGTGTTTTAATTCGAGAGGGAGCTATCTATGAACAGTTCCTTAAACAAAGGGAAATTGTTTAAGAAATGTTTTAATTGCAATTTGGGAAATTAATTTAGAGTCAAGATCTCTAATTTGAATTCAATCTACAGAGGAAATTATTCTAGAGAAAGGGGATGAATTTGGGAGGGAATTATGGGAGCCTATTTACGGCTAACAATAAAGGTGATTTCATGGATTATGTTGGATGTTTGCTGACTTAGAAATTTTTAGAATGTGAAGGACTCTAACTGTAGGACTAGATGATTGGGAGAGGCAAGGTCTTCCTCTTTTATTGAAGATACCACTTGTTATCATTGTTATTTTCTTGCATATCTTGTATAAAAAGAGTGGTGTATTCTTACTAATTTATTGTTATGTTCGTTCGCTGATTTCGAAAAAATTGAATCCACTTATCTATCAATGTTTTCATAGAAAAGATATTCAAAATAGGTGGATAAGAGTATTTGGATACAACTTAATCAAAGGTTGTAAGAATATGAATTTATCTTAAGTTAACCTAAGCAACCTAAATGAAATAGATATTTTATTATATTAAAGTAAAACGCAAAGTTGGAAAGGCTTTTACAAAAATAACAAGTGGAAAAACCTGTAGAACGTGATTAATAGTTCAATAGAATTGTTGAATACTTGGAGATCAGAAACTTTTTAGCTTACTAACTCTTTATTTTATTTTTGAAGACTAAAAGGATTTCAATTAGTGAATAAAGAGTGGTTGAATTCCTATTTTAGCAATAAAATAAATGCAACAGAAGTGTACAAATTAAGTTAAATGGGTCATACACTAAAAATTAAATTGGAGAGAATTAATTGAAATAAAATATGATAGCTAACATTACCGCTTCTCAAAATCAGTTCTGGTTCAATGCTAGATATGTCTACATTTTATGAGAAGTTTAGATCGAAAAATATAGAGATAGAAAGGAGGATCAACTATGTATTTCATATGATTTTTAGATAAAGTTATATGATAAATTTCAAGAGCAATGCTACTCGAAAGTTCTAAAAAGAAAGAATTAATACATTCTTAACATTCAACGTCATTAAGACTAAAATGCTTACATTCAAGTCATTAGAATACTGTATATACGTGGTTGATTACTAGTATTTCAAATACAAGATGTTTGACAAAATATTTTTCCATTCAAGTGGATTAACATCATACGAACATAGGCTTTAAGGCCCATGATATTTTTTGTTTTTAGTTATGGATGTTTTTTACACTACGACAATTTACAAGAGGATGTTCTTGTTGTATGCTTTTTCCTGTGGATTATTCTTCTTAGTTAGATCCAAGGATAGAGCGGCAGTGTGATGAAAAGCCTGACATATGGAGATCAAACTTAGAGTCTGAGAGGTTTTATAATGTAACAACCGAATAAATAGGAGTATAATTTTAGTAATAATAAATCTAGGGGTGGGATTCGTGACATTGGGTGATTGGTCCATTAACAAAGAGTGCCGTTTCTAAGATATATCAAGCAATTAAAGTGATAATTGAATATATAAAAGAATTTTTTTAGTAAAATATTCAGTTGGATTGGTTGAAGTGGAGGAAGCTCGGGCCTGTTGTGATAAGAAAGTACTCTCACTTACGAGAATTTTTATACAGATCAAGTTATCAATGATTATTACTCAGGAGGCCCATTACATCTTTCTTATCACACAACTACTCAGGGAGAATATCAATTCAACATCACAAGTTTTGTTCCCTTCATCATATATCTTCAGAAAGCTATGGGTAACGCCAAGAAAGGAGGTGATTGGGTTTTCTATATTTAATTAAAATTTAAAATCCCGTTGATGGAGTGGGATGCTCATTGGTATTGAATGATGTGAACAGTAAAAATTGCAGTTATAAATTAGTAAATAAAATGCAAAACATTTAAACTTAAAATTAAAATTTGGACAAAGCAACAATGTGAATGTTTGCCAGTCAATTGTAATACCCCCCCAAAAACTCCTCGAGAGTTCATATCCACTTCTTTAAAAGAACTGTAAGTTTAAAAAACTCCTTACAATCTCTCGTTCATTAGGTCGAAAAACTTAATGTGTCTTCTCTTTAAGCTATTGATGGAGCCTTCTCTGGAAAGTTTTCTATAGCACCTTCCAAACCTCAATGTCCCTTTGTCATCTTAACTTGTTGATTCTGATCTTTGTTATCATGTTTTGGGATCCATAGAAGCTTTCTCAACTGAAACTTCATTATATTAAGGGATTAGTAATGTAATCACTTTGTTGAGATAGAGGAATGAGAGATAAACGTCCTTGCTATACCATGAATTAGAAGAAATCATGCCACCAATTCTTACAGCTCATCAGGAAACAAGATTCGGTATGTTTTTATTATTTTGAGTTATTTCCATAGAGCTACTTGAGATTTATTATAACTTCTTCTTTCTTTGTTGACTTGAGCTTCTTTACAGAAGAGAGGAACCAATCTTAATTTTCAGGTGATAAACTTATAAGTAAATGTGTAGAGATATTTTTTTTCATAAATATTTTTACAATCAAAATTTGTTCAGGGGGCGCTGCCCCTCAACCCTTATTTGTTCATATTCTTGATCGTTGTACGCTTTGGAGATTTGTTGGGATTCCAAGGGGACAGTGCCCATTTGTGGGGTTCGACTTGCCCGGTCAGTTCACGGGTCAAGGGGCAGCGCCTCCAGAACAAATTTTGGTTGTAAAGATATTTTTGAATTTTCTTTACTATTTCACATTGTATTTGATTTATCGTTCCCTAATAATAACATCTTTACGTAATGTGTTTAATTATGTTGGAGCAATTGTCTGAAGACCATAATATTTTAATTTTTTTTTTGGGGGGGGGGCAATTGCCGAAACCCTTGTTATAAAGACTAAAAAATAGACGAATGGGGAGAAATTACCTAAAAAATTATATAATATTATATATTTATTTTAAAATTTTTTGAGGGGGTTCCCCTCATGGGCTTATAGTGGATCCGCCTCTGTTAGAGAGGTAACTCTTGATTTCTTCCCTATAGCAACACTTACCTGAGCCTCATCCTCTCTTCTACTTCTTCGTCTGAACTCCCATATCCTTTGAATATTTTTCTTCTTTGTCTCTACAATTAATTCAAGTTAATTGAAAGAATTTATAGATGGAGCTTTGCATGAAAATACTAAAGAAGAAGAAAAGAAGAAAAAAGAAGAGCTCATATTACCTCGTGTTGACCTTTTCAATCAACTAGCATCTCAATCACAGCTTTGGGAGATGAATCCAAATTGTTTTAGTTCTTCCGCCTCCCTGATATCATTGTACATACTTCATTCTGCTTTCATGTTACCTTTGCAGACCATTCCTATAGCTTTTGCGATTCAATATCTTCCACGAGCAAGCGGGAGAGTTCTTCTGCAAACTAAATGGCAAAGAGAGAACTTGGGCCTGTTCATTGTTTGTGTCAGGGCAATTCAGTTGGGTTTTCTTTCTGGGGAAGGAATTTTGCTCAATATAACTCAGTTGAATGTAGGTTGATGTCTGTATTTTTTGAGATGCTTGGAAGCTCAGGAAAGGTGTTTGATGGCTGTCACATCAGTAGGATTAAGTAGATATGCCACATGGTTGTGAGTTCGTAGTTTGTTCTTGTGAGACTTGTAAATAGATTGTGAAGGAGTTAAGATGCTTTGAAAACTTTTGGCCCAACTGATGATTTTAGTTCTGGGTTTATAAGCCTATTTATGTTTACTTCTATCTAGACATGTATGTTTGATTTGTCTAGACAATGCAAGTAAGCCAAGAATATATTTTTTTCAATTGGATGTTGAATAACTGTTTTAGTTAGCAGGTAATTCGTAATGTTGAGTTCTCTAGTTTGCAAATCTAATAAAGTTAGTTATGAATCATTCCTCATGCGTTATACAGGGAAATTTGACTTTAATTTGTCAACAAATTTCCATTTTCTTGGGAAACATGAAAGTTCATTTTGGCATTAAGATTTCTTGTTTGGGAAGCTTCTTTCTGCTTCTAAAGTAATTTTTCAGTACAAAATTTTTTAATTTTGTACTAGAAAGCTGTTTTAAGAATTAGAAAGAAAGCTAGTCACAACAAACGAAGCCTAATTAAACTCATCTTTTTATATGCAGATGTTTATTGAAGTTCATGCCCAAGTGAAAATGATTCAAATTGTTTGAAATTGAAATTAAATTTCCGGAATGGGGATTAAAATATCGTCCATGAAGGTTGTTGGAGTAGCATTATGGACCATGATGGGGTTTGGTTAGGTCCATGAAGGCTTGTTGGAGTTAGGCATTATAGGAACCATGATTGGGAGTTTCTTAGGGGCCTTACAGATGAGATTGGATGAAGATCGTTGGAGAAGGCATAACCTCTAAGGGAGATTATTGGGAGCTCAACGTGGCCAAGATCGATGAACATTGGAGTTGACATCAAACTTGATGGGAGTTTGTTTGGGGCCGACAAACGAGACTAATGAAGGTCCGTGGATGGTTTTTGAAGGACCACGATATATCGTGGATGTTAATGGGGAAATTATTAGCTCCGGACATCGTACCTAAAAAATAGGTCCATATAATGCAATTAAAAACTTTGTCATGTGGGTTGCGCTTTGACTGTGTTTTTTTTACTGCGTTTTACCTGTATTTTACATGTGCTTTATCTGCACTTACGTACGCTTGACTGTAAAATTCTGTTGACACGTGTATATTGCAATCGGGACGCCGAACTTTGTTGGAGTCGGCAGCGGGGACGGGAATGGCAGACAAGAACTGGATCAAACACATGAAGCAGGCTCGCTAGGAGGAGTGTATGGAGCTGCTTGTGGGAGGAACATTGAAAACTAGGTTTAAATTTTGTTCTAACGTGAATCGAACGTTAGTGTGATCTTGTTAGAAACAAAATTTGAATGCAAAATTTATTGGACTTAAATAAACGTTTGTCTTATAAAGCTTAATCTCTCTTAAAAACTGATTTGTTTAAGTGTTTTGTTTTGATTGAGAAATAGTTTAACACTTTTTAAAAACTTAATTAAATTTTATATTATTTTCAGAACAAAACAATAAAACTAAATAGACCTTGGTAATCTAAACGTGGCAATTTTTTAAAAAAATTAGGGTTTTCTTATATTTTTGTCTAAAGACTTATTTTTCTATTATAATACTTATGAATAGTTATTGTATTAAATTAATTAAAGTTTTAGTGGTCAGATAAGTTCCTTAGAAAAAATCAATTCTTTTATTTGGGAACGCTTTTTTACTGTCTTTGATTTTTCGACTGTAACTACAGTTATGATTGAAACTAATATTCTTTTTTAAGTTTAAAAAAATTTGTATACTAGAAGCTGCTTCCTGCAACTAACTTTATAGACTTCGCTTTTGGGACGGCTTTCTTTCTTGGCACTTAAATTTTTTTGTACTAAAAGTTTATTTTAAGTAACAGTAAAAAAGCCATTCAAACGAAGGCTAAAAAAAGCATACTTTCTCCACTATAGCTTTTGCAACTATTTTTATCAAAAAAAACTTATAGGATTGTAATTGTGTATGTCTTAAGATTTAATTTTTACTTTTGGTGATATGTGTTAACGAATTTGTCTATTTTACTCAAAAGTCCAAAAATAAAAAAGGGAACAATTAAAAAATTATAAACATATATAGAAAAAAACTTATTTTTTCTTCTATAATAACATTTCGCTAAGGAATTATTTTTTATTTTTGAAATTTGGAAAACTCCGCATCATGCATTGGGCATGCATTGAGTGGGAGATTTAAATGTTTTCATTAAATGATAGCTAATAAAATAAAAATTAATTAAGTCAATTATGACTTGTTTTTGTTGATTGTATTAAGTGTTTTATGATCAAATTTAATTTTTTAATTTTGTTAAAATATTTATGAAATTTTATTATATGATTACATTAATATATATGTCTTTTTTTGTTTAACATGATGAATCTTGATCAAAGCACTTAAGACCATCTGAATTTCTTTGATTTTTTTTGGGTGTGCCTAAGCACCCAAGCACTAATCTATAGAGAGCAAAACGCCAGAGCACTCAAGATTCGCCACGACAGTGCTGTGTGATACTGCAACGCTGCGGTTTTAAGCATCGTAGAGCTCCAAATTGGCGCTGTATCGCTGTGAGGTGAATTAGACAGTTTTCTTTCTCGTTTCTTTGAAGGGTTGTATCCTTTAGTGTTATTAATTTGACATTCTCTTGTGTTTTGAGTTTGAGAATGGTGTAAGAGAAGTTAGGAGAAAGTGAGAGAGAAAAGAGATATCTACTTATTTCTCCCCATTTTTATTATGGATTCACTGGTATGGTGTGGCTCCGTAATTTTTTCTCAATTTTGAGTTTTTCCATGTTAAATCCTAGTGTTGTTTTACTTTTCACCGCTTTTCTATTTTCTTGTTTGTTTTACTATGGTGTTATACTTTCATCCTCAAAAGCATATTTTTAGTAAAAAAAATTTCTTGAAAATAATGAAAAATAGTGGCAAAAAAGCTATTCCAAATGAAGCCTAATTTTTTAACGGATTTTGGTTAGCTAGATATCATTTTAAGCAGTGTTTTTAGGACAAATCATAACCCATAGGAAACCCTTACTTTTTGTGAAAAACATAAAAGCCACAATAAATTAGTATTTCATATCATGATTAAAAAAGAATAAAGCATTAACAAGCACTCAAAGTAATACATAGTTATTTTCTTTTATCATTAAGGTGCTTTCAACTTGAATAGCACACAACTAATTAAAACTACATCAATAATTTTATAGTAATAAAATCTCATCTCCTCTACAAAAATCTAATAACTTCCTTCATCTTTGATGTCTCTTGTTTGAGCATAAAATAAGGCTTCGTTTGGGACAGCTTTAATACTACTTTCTGAAGTAGTTTTTTTTTTTTTATAAAAATCTCTTATTCAATAAAACTGTAAGAAAGCTGTTCAAAATGAAACCTCAGGCTTAGTTTGAGACATCTTTCTTATTGCTTCTTAAAGTAGCTTCTTAAATTTTTTGTACTAAAAAGCTCTTTAAGAAGCAATAAGAAAGCCGTCCCAAATAAAACCTAAGTCTCTTCCAGTTAAATGGAATGGAGCTTGTAGAAAGCATTTGCCATTGAAAAGTGCACAAAGTTATGGATTAATATTTTCCATGGTTATATAAACATTTGATTTTCAACATCTCTTTCACCCATCAACACTATTTCACATATAAAATCAGGCATCTAAGATAGCACTAGCTATCAATGGTTTAAAAATCACTGAATTTTAATGTATTACAACAATTTTTACCTCTGCTAATTCACAAGAATTTAAAATGTTGCCCTTTGCAGAGCTACCCTCATCATCTATCTAGCCACAACAACAAGCTTTTATCTCATCGTGGGCTCGGCTATATGAATCATTTTTCTCCATTGTGTTAGACTAAGAGTCAAATTCTCATTGAAATCTAATAAAAAAATTCAATTTCAATACTATTTAACAAAATCCTTTTAGGTCTACTTCCACCTCTTTTAACATTTGTTGGATCTAACATATATACTCTCCTAATTGTGTCATCGAAAAACTAATATTTTATGGGACTAAACTATCGAAGGTGTCTCTCTCTAATCTTATATGCTATTGGAGCTACTCCAACCTTTCGCGTATAGACTTGTTTCACATTTCGTATGTAAGTGAAAGACCCTCATCCATCTGATCATCCTCATTTTCACAACACTTAAATTTATGCTTATCTTTTTAATGGTCAATATTCTACGTTATTTGACATTGGCACCACATATGCTATTAATAGAACATATACAAAAAAATGAGGAAAAAATAATTACAGCCATCCCGAACAAACCCTTAGACAAATGCAAACATGATTTTGTATCCTCAACCATTTTACGATTTGATTGCCGATCAGATCGGTTTAACCATTTAAGGAGGCTACATCTTGTTCAGACAAAAATTAAGAACCACACTTCAATATTCAGCCTCTGATGCTCCCCAATTCCATATGTTAGTCAAAATTAGTGATTGTTATCGCAATTAGCAGGCTTATTTATCTTGTCAACATATTGTGATAGCAACTTCATCTAATTTTCGCTTTACTACCATAATTGTTGCCATATAATGAATTTGAATTTGTTTCTATTAAACACAGAAATAAGCCAAAACAATTCAATGAAATGACTAAGGTTTTGTTTGGGGGTGCCTGCTTACTGTTTTACAAAACAATTTTTTGATATAATTTTTTTTTAACTAGAAATTTTTGTATTAAAAGTTGCTTTAGAAAATAGTAAAAAAACTGTCTTAAATAAAATTTAAGTTGACATATTACATTCCCCTTGCAAAACTTGTTTCTTCCTTCTGATGGTTCAAAGAAAAAAAGGAAAATTAAAAGGAAAAGCTTGTCGATAATATAACAAAATTTAAGCTTTATTTGGGATGCCTTTCTAATTGTTTTTTAAAATATTTTTCTAGTATAAAAGTTAAAATTTGTGTACTCTAAAGCTGCTTTAAGAATCAGTAAAAAAGTCATCACAAACAAAACATTAGAGTGGATAAAAGGTAATGCATTAACGAAATGTGTTGCAAAATCAAAATTTACTCTGAAGCTGAGGCAATGTCTGATTTCTAGAGCTGATAAATTGTCTGATGCTGAAGGTTGCAGTTTGTTTAAGGCTTCAATTGGGACAGTTTTCTTACCGTTTCTTAAAGTAATTTTTAGTACAAAAATTAAGAAAATATATTAAAAATTATTTTAAGAAGCAATAAGAAAACTGTCCCAAATGAAACCCAAGAAAATTAATGCATTAATGGAAGTGTTGCAAAATTAAGAATCACAAATAAAGAGCACAATTGCAGGGAATATACATAAAAGCAGACTAACTTACATATCAATTTCACCTTCAACATCACTTCTAACTAAAGAAGGCCATTGCTCAAATAAACAGTATTAACAATTAGAAGACTACTGTTAACTAAAGAAGAAGTCTACTGCTCAAAGAAGTGACCCTATATTAGAATACGTTGGTACTTTGGGCTCCAAAAAGATGTCACCACACTCTACATGGCATCAAGAAGTTTAACAGATTTAGAGATAAATTCAGAAGCAAATTTAATTAAAGAATAAGATATGTTAGAAATTGTCTTTTGCCGAGAACTCTAAAGAATACCAGTCCATAGATAAACCCTATACAATACATACTAATGACGCAAACACTTAGATAAACTAATCTAAGGTAGCTAGTGCGTGTCATAAAACTTTTATTTTTTTGGGGTTAGATTATCTTAATTTGGGTCCAATCTCAAATATATTATCATTTATAATTATTTTATATTTTATATATATATATAATTATAAATAATAAATAAATTAATAGTTTTTACTTATGTATAATAAGAAAATAGCAATTGACCATCGAATGCATGCTACATTTTTTCTTTGCTAAAAATGGATCAATGACAATCCCTACTTACGCATTGAAAAATGCAAATATGCATTAGGTCAGGTTATACGCTCAATCACAGTATACCAATTACAAAAGTCAGGCTTAACATATGAATCAGAGCAGACTAACACAGCTACACTAATCAGAAGCTAGCAATTACCAAAACTAATTGTGTAGAAAATAGAATAGGATCCTAGATCAAGACTGTTCATCAGAGCACCAATCTAGGATCTGCTTCTGACTTCATGGAATGCTCGAATCTGAGAGAGAGCTTCTCGATGATCTTACAGTAAGTCATATATACAGGATATTTGGAAAAAAATATAAAACGTTATGTCTTGTAGTGTCGAGAATAAGCAGATGAATCTTACCTACTTGGGATAAATCTCTTGCTTCTTTTGGAGAAACAAGTAAGAGGGGATACAAATCACCTTAAACCTGGTATCATATGTCAAGTATAGAAATACATTGATGTAACAACTTGTTGTTTGGAGTGGCTTATTACTGCTCTAAAGAGCTTTCTATACAAATTTTAATTTAGAGAAAGCTCTTTAAGAAGTAGTAAAAGCCCTCCAACGATCTAATGTATAGGATAAGTCATACCTCTAGTATCGTATTTATCCTCAGCTTAAATGTGGGAACATATAGAACTCAAGCAAGTTGTAGTGCAATATACTGTTGATCATGAGCCTTATTCTGCACCATTCTGGGCAATATCTATGTGCACACATATTTGTCTCTTATGCACCTGGTCTGTGCGTCCATCCAAAGTCTGCTATTCAGTCGGCCTGAAAAGTGTCAATAATGAGCATAATAGGACTGGATTATTATAAAAAGATAAGAATAGGCTGTTGGACGCTTCTCCGGTTCTTTAAAACGCTGTCTGTTCAAGAATTAACTTGTGACTAGAAGCATGCTTAAGAAAATGAAGAAGTATCCCAACGAATCCATAGGCAATTTCACAAACAAAGCTTGCCACTACGTGGGGTCGCTACATGCAATCCTTTTCGCCATGTTTTTCCTAGGTTAAAGAGTAAATTTCATTTAAATCTAATAAGTATTCTTAAATAGTATGAAATGCTTGGCTTAGTGGATAAGTTATCTAAAATCCTTATTCATGTTATTTATAAACTCTCTGATTACCACATCAAATAATACTATGCATATTACATTTCGCACACCTGTATTTAACTATCAAATTTCCATATATCATCTAACCAAGCATTACTATTCTTCTACATTTGTTCTAGAATGAGCATGTAATATAAAATATTTATATTAATAATACATGAAAGGATGATGTAATCCAACATTTATTTATATTTATCGAGAAGGCTCCGAGTTGAGTTATTGTTGCTTTCATTTTTCTTTGTTCTCAAATGAGCGGATGCATCGGCATGACAAATGCTATCCTAATAATGAATGAACAATGGAAATGCTGCATTGCAACTATAGAAAGATATGCTTGGTCTGATGGCAATCATTACTAGTAGAAAAGAGGTTAAAATAAATTTCTCCCTCATGCTTCTCAATGAATTCGACATGATAGAATCATAAACATTGCATAATACTCCAACTTGTATAAAATGAATCTAATAGTTCTGCTTAGTCCATGATTCAGGAAGCAAAAAAAATCAAGATCTCTACGCCAAACTAAGCCTCACTAACATATCAATCAATAAACTTGATTTGGTGAGAGAAAATACAAATCAGCTTCATGCGACAATAAGAACTCTGACTCAGGCTCGTTTACGATAAGGCGCATTTATGCAACCAAAACAATCTCTCCGCGTTACCAGTCAAACAGGGGGGGTAAAGCTGCACTTACAAGGCTGAAGAGTGATTTAGGCTCGTTAGTGATTGATTTTATTGCTCTAAAAGCTTCTCTTTTAAAACTAAAATTATACTATAGTAAGCTTTAGAGAAGTAGAATACACCCAAACGAAGCTTGATAATCAATTTTTTTGGCAAGTATAAAAGAGTTAATATACGATGACAAGAGTGAAAAACCTGCAATAGCAAAATAACAGAACTAAAACATTAATTTTACAAATGTAAGTTAACTTCCACAATCCGATAAAGGTACATGTTTTCTAATACTCACACTCTTTATTCTCTCTATACTAACGAAAGAGTTAATGCGTCTTTTAGAGTATCCAAGTGCGCATATTTGATCCATCAACTTTCCTATTGCAAATGCACAAATCTATCGATAAACAAAAGCTTTCAAATAAAAAATCCCATAGGATCAAATAATGAGAAGGACAAACCCACCACTGGCCAATATCTATGAGCCTACTTTTTAAGTGATAATGTTAAGATGAAGTCACTACTATCAATTGTTCAATTATAAGATTCAATACACCTATTGTGCATCATACAAAAAATAGTTAAGCAAAATAAATAGCAAAAATAATGCAACTTTATGGCTTCTATGCAGAGTTTTAACATTCCACAATTTCAATCACCATTTTTATTAGAATCAACACTGTAATAACTTCCTCTCTCCTCATCTTTTTTGTTTGATTTCAAATTCAATTCCATTAATTATAGAACATCTGATAATGAATTTTAGATCTTTAATTTACTACCCCTCAG
>NW_021319082.1:82055-95649 GCF_001605985.2 Dendrobium catenatum | reverse complement strand
CAAAACAACGGCGTATGGCAGTGGTTCGACGAAACAATGACGTTAGGTGGCGGTCCGGCGGAACAACAGCGTTATGTAATGGTCTGGCAGAACAACGGTGCTAGGCGGTGGTCCGGTGGAACAACGACGTCAGGTGGTGATCCGACAGAACTACGGTGTCGGGTAGTGGTCCGGCCGAACGACGATGTCTAGCAATGGTATGGTGGAACAATGGTGTCAGGTGGTGGTCCGGTAGAACAACGATGTATGGCGGTGGTCCGGCGGAATAACAATGTCAGGTGGTGATCCGATGGAACTACGACATCATGCGGTGGTCTGGCAGAATAACGGCATCAGGCAGTGGTTCAACAAAACAACGATGGCAGGTGGTGGTTCGGCGAATTGAAACAACGGTGTCAGGCAGTGGTCCGACATAACAACGGCGACAGGTGGTGGTCTGGCGAAACTCCGAGTAGTGGTCGAGGAGGCAAGAAAGTAAGAGCGATCTCTGATCTCTCTCTTGAATACCTTGGGCTTAGGTCCCTCTTTTAAGAGAGAGGACTGGTCTATTTATAGATTTTTTAGAGTGGCATGACCCATAAATAGGAGGAGGATCAAGGGCAAATGGGAGTGGCTTGGATGGACGGCCGATGTTGAATCCCTTGATCGTGGATCATTCATTAGTCTTTTGAAGTTCTTCATGATGTTGGAATTATGCAATCTTGGGCTCGTTTGATTCAACTGTTGAGCCGCTCGATTTGACTATAAGCATGTCACATTTGAAAACCTTTTGGTAACCAAAATTGTGGCTTGAACCTTCCAACAACACTTCAGATCCTTGATTCATATCCATTTGGGCTCGGATTGAGTCGAATTTGGTGTCGTTGGGTTCATATTTCTGAGACGTTCAGTCCGACTATAAGTTTGCTGAAATCAGAATTTGGACTATCCCATTTTTAATTTTGGAAGTTTACAACTTGATTTTGCATCGAGATTCATGCCTGATCAAGATAATTTTTTGATGATGTATTTGTTGCCCCCCTATTTTTAAACATAGAAGCTCCAGAAGTTTAAAAATATGCGTCACAGCCTGCAGGGTATTTTTTGGGTGATTTGAAATTTCAAGGGATTCAATATCAGTCGTCCATCCAAACCACTCTCCATTTGCCCTTGATCCTCCTCCTATTTACGGGTCACACTACTCTAGGAAATTTATAAATAGACCCCTCCTCCCTCTTGAAATGGGATCCTAAGCTAAAGGATTCAAGAGAGAGATTGGAGATCCCTCTTGCCTCCTCAACCACTGCCAGAATTTCGTCATACCACCACATGAGGCCCTCACTTCCACCAAACCATCAAATGAGGCCATGAGCTCCGTCGGACCACCACTTGAGGCGTAACCTCCACCACTTGAGGCTCTAACCTCCGTCAGTAAATAGCACATGTTGAGAGAGGTCACTAACCTCCTAAATAACTCATATGATATCAAGATATAATAGAGAGCCATGGTCTTAAATCCTCTTTAGTTTGTGCCATTGATAGTTATTTTTACTGACTTCAAGTATTCTACAAATGGAACAACCAAAGTCACCAAATGTTTCCCCTCTAGGTGTACACTTCATCTTCCTTAGTGGTAGGTAGCAAGATGTTCAAGGAAGGTTGCCGTACTTCAACATCAAGTCTGTGAGTTGGTTTTGCTTCATATGGATCTATAACATTTTGGAGTATTTGAATTCATTATTTTTTCCTTCACATAAAATTGGTATTTTCAACATGTAAATCATACTCACCATTTATTTTATTATAATTAGCTAGGAATATGAGTAAATGATTGATTTTGACAACATTCAACCATAGCCCATGCAAGCACCTTACACTAGGCAAGACATAAAAATATCTTAAATAGTTGATACTCAATTGATGAAGGATACTCCAATACTTAATTATTATCAAGTGGTTCTATATCAAATAATAGGAATCCATAAATAATAATTATACTATTTATTTTCCTGCATAATTTTCTATTAGGAATTTATTTTGTCTTGTCAAATAAGAACAATAGTTGTGGAGCTTCCTAAGCTACCTAAAAAATGAAACTAAAAGAGAACCAATGTAGATTAAGGTTTTGATATAAAAAATATTATTAGTTATACTAATTAGATGTTTAGTTATGTGTGTAGGATATTGCTTTTTATATTAACATTGAACATAAAAGAAGAGTAGCACACAAGTGGACTGCGACCGAGGTCCAACCTGGGATGTAGACTAAGAAATGAAACTATAAGAAGATCATGGATAGAAAAAAATATATCAGAAAAGTAAAGTGTGTGTCAATTTATATTTTTATTTTTAATTATCTTAGGCTTTTTAGGATTTTGGTTTGAGTTAAGATTAGCATAAGGTTGACCTAATAGGGTTCACTACTATTTAGGATATTTAGGGAGTGTCCTAGGGTCCCTAGAAGACTTCTTGATAAGCTTAGGGTTAATTAAACCATGGGTTATATAGCTGAACCCAATGACCTACTTAAAATTTCCTTTAAGTTTTGGATATAGCTTTAATGCATTACAAAGGGATTTATAAAAAGTTAAGAAGTTTTAAAATAAACTTAGGAAGGCTTAGGGTAGAGTCCTAAAGGTCTTGGGTATCACCTAAGACACATCAAGGTTAACCTTGTCAATAGGCCTTAAGGGTCTAGTATGGTGCATGGGGTACCCTAAGGTTTTGGGTTTTCTATAGCTACCCAATGTTAGGTCATTAGGAATCCACCTAAGGGTCCAATAGAGAAGACCTAGTGCTAAGAAAGGGTTCATATAAGCTAAAGATGCATATATGAAGATTTTATCAACCTCATTCAAAAATGAGGCCAACAAAGAAATATGCATCTTTTGAAATATTTAGCCTTCTATATTTTTTTAGAAATAAATAAACATATATCTTTTGATATTTTTAGCTTTTTGTGATTTTATGGAACCATCAACCTATACCTTTTAACACTTTTAAACTTCTGAGATTTTTGGAGAACCAAATAAATTTATAACTTTTGAGGCTTCTAAAATTCATAGGTTTTGGGATAATCAGAAAAAATATGTATCTTATGAAGCTTTTAGCCTTTATTATTTAAAGAGAATTAAATAAAAAATATATATCTTTTAAGGTTTTATCTTTTGATATTTTGTTTTCAGAAGTAAGAGAAATTATACCTTATGATAGCTTAATATTTTAATATTTTTTTTAAAAAGAATCAATAAAAATTATTAATCTTTCTGAGTATTTGAGGTATAGCTAAATTTTAAATAAAATAAGAAGACCTATTAACCGAACTTGATACTTATAACGATATTTTCTAGCCATTAACAATCAAAGGCTACAATATGTGGTGCCTTTAAGGATTATTAATGTAGAGACTTATTATCTAATCAGCTTACACTTTAAGATATGTGCATGCCTTTCTAGTGGAGGGTTACCATGTTTCAGTTACTAGTTCTATAATCCATCAAGGCTACCCAATGAAAGCGCTTGCACCCTTCTAGTTTTTATTATAAATATGCAAATGCTCTTTATACTACACATAAAAAAAGATTCATTAATAAGTACAAATACTGGTGAAAATTACTTAAAAGTAAGTCTCTGAATTAATAGAAACTGTAGATGAATAATAATTCGGTTTTTAAAATTTTTATATAATGAGATAAGGAGTTCATTTCAATATTACTTTCATGTGAAGGAGTCTTTTATTCAACATATAAGGAGACCAAAGGTTGTAAATACATTGATATGCCCTATACTCAAAAATATTTAATCAATATTTCTTTATTATTTAAAGGACTTTTTGATCCCTCTATTCTGAGCTAGACAATTCTATATATTATTCTGTAAATAATGATCTGAAGTGTCATTGGTAATCAGAGCATTCAATTCTATACACACTTTTCTATTTAAAAATATTTTTATTTGTTGCAATGTTCTTTAGAATGATGAGAAGTGGTACAATTAAATATTTTGAGGTTATAACATAATTTAAAATTTATTTAGATGATTAACCACTTTGAGGTGCTTTGAAATTTTATATAATCTCCATTAGAATATTAGCCTTGAAGGATGTCTATGGGATCCAATTGGGAATGATTTAAATTGAATTTTTGTGAGGTTGTCACAAGTCTCTTCATACTCCTACTTTTCATTACTTTGAAGAGGCCATTCATTTTTTTGTTAATGTATTCTTAATAGTGTGTAGGATTGTACTAATTAATTTTTGATGTCACTAATAATTCTAACTCATCAGTAGTTTCTATTTGGTGTTTACTCGAGGAATTTTAAAATCAAATAAGAGTGATTCATTATTCTCTAGTTTCAAATGTATGAATTAAAAAAGGTGCTAAAAGAAAAAAGGATCCACTAAGAAACTTACGCGACCATTAGTAAACTTGGGCGAATTTTACTCTTAAAATTTGATGTACTTCAAAAAAAATTGGAAAGTACTCCTTTAAAGGTCTCTTCACTCATTTGGTGAATGCCAAAATGGTGAGAGGAGTCTTGATAATTTCTAATTGGCGATATAAATGGATTCGATGAAAAAGTCTGGATAGATCAATAAAAATAAGAATAGTTTCTATCAAAAGAGAGAGAGAACCAAATATGGGTTAGTACCGTAATATTAAATGGGAACGATTATCTAGGGACGAAGAGGATATGCATCAAAAGATTATTAAATTTGGATCCTTGATGGTCTATACTATAGAGTGATCAATAGCTTGCCCGTAGTCTTTAGAACTCCGACCGTTTTAGTGGTCCCATTATAACGATTTAATTCCTTATACAACTTGAGCCTAAATTGGAATGGAAATAGTGTGAGAATAAGGATTACATCTCAAGATCTAGCCAAAGACTCTGAAATTCAGGCATGGCGAGGTAAGTTGGTTTCTTATCCCTCAAAAGCGGAACTCATCCTAAATAAGGTGTCATAGCTCATCTCTTTTTAATATTAAGTGGTTATTGTGTGTCAATATCAGGTGAGTTTTGATTTAATTCCGTCTATGGATATGTGTTAAATTAAATTGTTTGGTCATCTATGCCGTAGAATAATATTGAAAGATTAGGCCATTTACGATTGTAGTGAAGATGACGAGACGGATAGATGAAGCTGATGATTTTTTTTTTTTCATCTTTTATTGGAGATGAAGGTGTGAGGGAGAAAATGGGTCGTTTTGATGGTGGGGATGGGTGGGTCTGCTTATTATTACTTGTTTTGATAATGAGAAATGTAAATGGGTAGTAATCAACATTCAATCACCTTATACCTTTATTATTATGTATTTTTTATTTGGGGACGACTTATTTATGTCTGTTGATGATGCTTATTTTGTCCATCTTCAAAATGAGGCTATAAAAAAGATTTTACCCAACTTTAATATTGCATTATCCTTAATTAAGAGATGATTTTTAGCTATTAAAATATATTTATCATTATGTTGGAACCTTTCCCAATACAGTTGTCAAAACATTGCTTGTAAGAAAATTTGTTGTGATAAAGAGAGGATTTTTTACATCTTAGATTTTAGCATAAGATAGAGTGATATATAGAGAAGAATGAAGAAAGGACGAAAGTTACTTATGTGGAAATACATTATAGAATGGGGAAAACCATAAAGCCTTCCGCATTTATAATAAAGCATTATATTTTGAATTATATTTTGAAGTTATAGAAGTTGGCTTTTCTGAAAAACTAGAGAAGATGGGATCACAAAGTTTAGAGCACTTGCATGGTTTGTTGTACTTATAGTGGAGCTTATGGAAAAAATAATTGAGGTATGATGACAATAGTCAAATAAGGTTAGTCAAGTAATGGTGGTCATACAATCATTGTCAAGCAACATCAGTCAGATGCTGATGATATTCAAATGATGGTGAACAAATTATGATACCTAGATATAAATGGTTAAATAATGATGCTCAAACAATAGTGGTCAATGATAAGTCAGAACTGGCTAGCAGTGATTGTCGGTGTTGAACATTGAAAGTGCTCTAGAGTTTTTTAGATCTATGAGTTCTCTTTGAACTTAAGTATTTGCTTTATGTAGAGAATGGGGGTCTAGTTATAGTAATTTGGGAGTAGTATTTCAGTAAATCTAATCAAAATGTCATAACACTCCATAGGAGATTACACATTAAGTATTTTAATCGTAGACTTATTATTCAACATTTAAGTACCTTAATGACCTTATAATTGAAAGATATTGGGTTCATAGGATTATGTAAGTTGCCTAATTTGACTATAAGCATGTAAGATTTGGTGACAATTTGGTCCTTCAAAAAATGTGTTAAAACTTAAAAATTTTAACCATACTTTATGTACATGATAGAGGCTCATTTGCACTCGAATTGAACATCATTTTGTGTCATTGGATTCGTCTTGTTAAGATGTTAAGTTCAATCATAAGTTTGTTAAAATCAATGTTTAAATGATCCTAAATTTGATTTAAAAAAATTAATATAAAAAATACATCCATATTCATGCCAATCAAGTGAAATTTTGAAGACATATGATGTCACTCAGGCAATAGTGGTCAGACGATGAAGGCAACTGATAATGATCGGAAAATAGCAATCATATAATGGCCATTAAATGAGAGTGAATTAACTATGATAACTAGATGATGAACTAGATGATGGTGGTCAAATAATAATGGTCAGACTATAATGACAAAATGAAGATAATCATATGATAGTGATCCATTGATAACACTTGAATAACGATGGTGGCTGGCAATGATCGTTAGTATCAAACATCTGATAAAGCTCTGAAGTTCTTCAAATGTGTTAGCCACCCCCCAAGCAATAGCGGTCGGATGATTAGGTCAGCTGATAGTGTTTGGGGAATAGCAATCAGATAATGGTCATTAAATGATGGTGAATTAACTAGGATAACTAGATGATAGCGACCAAATAATAATGGCCATATGATGACAATTATACGATAGCAATCCAACGATAACACTTGAATAATGGTGGTGGCTGGCAACAATCGTTAATATTAAACACTAATAAAGCTCTAAAGTTCAATTCTTCAAATATGTTGACGTTGAGTTCATGTGATAATGGTGGGGCAATATCAATCAGATAATGGTCATTAAATGATGGTGAATTAACTATGATAACTAGATAATGGTGGTCAAATAATAATGGTCAGACAATACGACCAGATGATGATAATCATATGATAGCGATCCAATGATAACACTTGAACAATGATGGTGGATAGCAGCAATCGTTAGCATCAAACATTTGATAAAGCTCTTAAGTTCTTCAAGTATTTTTGATAAATCTAGCCAAAGTTTTATAATACTCAATTAGACAAGTCATATTGATTATAACATATTTTAATATTTAAGTATCTTAATGACCACATATTTGAATAATCATGAGTTCATTGTTTACTCAATTTGACTAGAAGCATGTAAGATTTATATTTTTTTTTCCTTTAATTAATATCCTAAATTTTCTAATTATACTTCATGTGCGTGATTTGAGTTTGTATGAATTAAGATCGAAAAACCTTTGGTACATTGGTTTATCTCGTCCAGAAATTATAACTTTACTAAAATCAAAGTTGGAATAGTTCAAAATTCAATTCTAAAAGTTTCTAATACAAAATAATAAAAACAAGATTCATGCAAATTAAGTAAAATTTTTGTAGGCATATTAATTATAAACTCAAATTCAAAATCAATGCAAATTGAAGAAAAGCTTCAATGATAGAGTTTACTGGGCCAAGGACGTTTTCATGTAGCTTAACATCCTTCATATTGTAAAAGAAGTGCATAGTAAATTTATTTCTTAAGTATATAAAATTTACCTCAGTTACAAATCTAGTGCATATATGAGAATTCTCAAATCTCGAGCATTTTAAAAATAAAACTCAAACTACTGCCGATGTCAACTGTCGACCCTTGTGGATCCACCGCCAGCACCCACGACAGTACGCTCAACCACTTAGAATATTTAAAAATACTATAATTTATTAATCAAGTGGGGTGTTAAATCCTAAAACATTATGACATTATAGAAAGTTAAAATCTAATGTCTATTTGAATAATTTCAAGATTTAAAGTCATTAAACTAAATAAAAAACTTAAAATGTTTTAATATGGAAATTAAAAATAGTATAATAATTACAATTGAAATTAATCAAATTCATAATTGAATTCATAATCATTATATATAATTCCAACTAATTATAATTAGTAGAGTTCTTAAGCTAACAAATATAAAATAAATATACTTTTTTAATCCAAAGTATATAATTAATTATATTTATTAATAATTATTAATATTAATTTTTATTAAACTCCTTTTTAATTTTTAATGTATTTTTTTATCATTGACTATCTAATTTTTAAATTATAATTTTTATATTTTATCAATTTAAGTAAATTAATTAAATTACATTTATATTATCTAATTAATATAAATAAGAAAAAAACTGATGAGAGCCCAAACACCTAAAACAGGATTCAAAAAAGGAGTGTCGACGACGACAAGGACGAAAGCCCTAACGACAATGTTCTTCCTGTCTCTGTCTGCCTTGTTCTTCTCCGTGTCTTCCTCTGACTTACGTCTTGGTGATGAAGGAAGAGTTTGAAAGAATCGCAAAAAGAAGCTGCCTTCGCCCCCTTCGACTAACGTCGTTCCTGTTGGGATCGTAAACTCACTGACCGGGGAGCTCCGCCGGAAAGGTAAAGCATAATTTCATCCCTTTCACATCGCGAATTCTTCGGCTAATCTTGTAAATCACGTGCTGCGGAGCATAGAATTTAATTTGCTTTGCTGCTTTTGGCAGGAGTTAGATCAATAAATGAGGCGTAAATCCTGCATCCAAACAGGCAACCAAATCTCCTAACCGCTTTCTCTATCATCTCATCCATAGGTTGCGCGATCTTTCCGTTCCGAGCTCTATAACTTCGGGTTAACTGCTGCATTTCTATCGGATCTGGCTACGGCCTTTGATCATCTGAAAGGTAATCTTCGATTAGATTTCGGTATAGTGTACAGTGATTTTGAATTGAACAACAAAGTAGTACAGAAAAAATTAGTATTCGTAGCATTTTCATTTGCTTGCAATCAACACAATTCTTGAGAAATTAGAATGTATGCTTTCACTTTACTTTGCATTTTTTAAATAATTGCTTCTAATGCATGCTACGAAGACATGGCCTTATTCAGCATCACTGTTTTGAAGTTTCACCGATCTCTTCTCTTCTGAGGTAAGCGTAGATATTACAATTGCTCAGCGAAAATGGCTGCCAGAGAGAAATGGGCCAACTTGAGGGAGCTTATGAGTGATTTCGGGGGGAGAAAAGTCATAGGCTGTAGTGGAGTTTTTGGCAAGTCTATCTCGCTAGAGCAAAAAACAGGGTAGATTCTGCTTCTGTTTATTCATTCCTACAATTTCTAAACCTGCAATGAAGCAAACTACTTGTTTCTTTACCCAGAGTGGATATGTTCGTAGCTATTAAAAGCTATTTTCAACAAGAAGAAAGTGGAAAGTTATCAGTTCTTTGAGACATCTCAGCGATGAGATTGAATCCAGCATAGCCTTGACCACCTAATGTCCTGCCGTATATTGGCTGGTTCCACGATGAGACCGCACGTCTTCTATGTCCTCGAGTATGCCGTGCACGGAGAGCTTTATAGCTGCTCAAGAAACTTTGCTCCGCTTCTCTCGGAAGCGCGCCGCTACGGTAAATTGCTTCACTATTCAAACCCATTTTTTACATTTTAAGATCTTGATAGGTTTCATTTATTTTAACTTAATTATGTTGTGGATTATTTCTCCAAAAAAGTATGTGGCTAGAGCCTTGCGAAGGCATTGGCATATGCCATAAAAAGCAATTGTGATACATGAGACATCAAGCCAGAGAAATTTAATTGCTTAGATTTGAGGTATGGAAATTATTTTTTAATCCCTTATTATAACTTTTCACTTTGCTTAAACTTTTTTGTTAGGTTTATTCTTACAGGATTGACATTTTGCATCGTCTAATAAATAACTAGCATTTTATAAGATTTTTCACCATTCATACATAAAATGATTAAGAACTCATTTGCTTGCAAAAGATTAGTTTTTTCAAAGTTTGATTTCAATGGGAATATTTTGATGATTATACTTTTGAGCACATCGGGCAGTCGATTTAGCAATCTTCTAAAGAAGTGGATTAGAAATTAATCAAAGAATGTCATGATAGATTTACAAAAATTTAAATTTAAGGTAAACTTCATATCCAAATTGAATTAGGGTCAATTTCAACATTTGTTGATGTCTTTCAGAAACCATTAAGGGCTGTTTGGTTGCACTGAATTAGGAGCGGTAAAAGTAAAATAAAATCAAATGTATTTACTAAATTAGATGTTTGGTTAATTTTGAAGCGGATCTAAAACGAAACCCCTCCGAATGGCATTAGAGTGTATAGGAGGCTGTTTTGCTGGGAATTAGAAAACCCTCGTATCGAGCGGGTTATAAATTCAGCTCACAATGGATAGTTGCTGTTCGGCTTCATTGCTTCGCAACACGAGAGGGTGGTGTAAGATTGCACGAGAGGGTTCTCCGGCTCCTTCGTTCTTCTCAGACTTCGCGCGACGACGACGCTCCCTTTGTCCGATCGGAAGTTGCGCCATTTTCATCGGAGGTAAGGACGGGAGCTCGAGTTAGCATCGTCGTTGCTGTTCGGCTTCATTGCTTCGCATGAGGTGTAAGCTTGCACGATAGGCTGCTAGGGCTCCTTCGTTCTTGTTCGGCTTCGCTCCTTCGACCACGTTACCTTTGCCTATCCGATCAGAAGTTCCGTCATTTCCATCGGAGGTAAGGACGGGAGCTCCAGTTCGCATCATCCTTGCTGTTCGGCTTCTTTGCTTCGCACGAGGTGTAAGATTGCACAATAGGCTTCTAGGGCTCCTTCCTTCTTGTTCGGTTTTGCTCCTTCGACCACGTTCCCTTTGACTGTCCGATCGGAAGTTGTGTCATTTCCATCTGAAGTAAGAACGGGAGCTCGCAATTTCTGAAGGTAAATTTATCCCTTTCGCGCGCTTGTTCCACCAAATCCAGATTTGTTATAACTCTCTCTTCTTCTCTGTTGATTTCTCCGGTTGATGAAAATCAAGTTTTTTTTAACTTTGGTTCAGAGCTGAAGAGCTCATTTTGTATCATTTGACCAAATTTCTTATGCATTACTGTAATATATTCAAATTTGAACTTCTTTTATGTCGTAATTTTCCTTCTCATTTCTCAATACTGAGAATTGCTCTTGAAGCCTAACAGGGCTGATCCTTCTGCTACAGCAATTTAATTCTCCTTTCTACTGTGATATATGTCTTCAGAGTGAGGATTAGGAATTGATGAAATATTGAATATGTCACCAGCAAATGCAAATTAACTTCTATGAAGTTGTGATCACTTAGGTTAATTAGCAAGAATTATGTTGTTCTGGCTTTGATTTGATGAGCCATGGAAATAGCAACTCATTTCTGTCTGTTACACTGCTCCATTGTAATCATTTTTTGTCTGTTATACTAGAGGCCACTTAGATGAGTGTAGATGGATTGAAAAAAAAAATTAGCAACAATGATTTCATTTTACTAGTTCTCTTTGTGAGTAGTTTTTTAAGTATTTGAGACTTGAGAGCAGTTTGAGGTTAGTGCCCTAACAGATTTATGATTATATCACCAAGCAACAAAATGAGCCTTGATAAGTGATTATTTAACTAATATCTTAAAATTCTATTAGTATGTTTGCTTGTTCCTTTACATTTTTGCCATCCTAAGTTAAAAAACCTTGTTTTGGATGGCTTCATTCTAAACGACTTCACTTTAAGAAGTCTCCATTCTTAGAGTGAATTTAACTCACTTTTCCAGTTACAAAATGTGCATCTAATTAGCAAGCCATAAATCAATATTTATCACCTAAATAATGCTTTGGTAGAACAGAAAACTAAGATATTTACATGGAAGTTTTTAATTGTTTGATTTACTAAAATTATTGATTTTCATTCTCCTTCAGTTATCCTTTTTTGTTATTGTTGAAATTGGATGATTTAATTATATATTTTTTTTGCTTTAAGTTGAATTTTGTTGTTATAAAGATGGTTGAGTCAGTGGAAGATGTTGCTGAACTCCGTGAAATTGAAACAAATAATAATGTGTTTAAATCGGTTGCATACGTACAAGCAACAGCAAAGTTGTCTGTTGTCACTTTTCTACAGATGGGAAATTGCTTGCCAGTGCTGGACATGAAAAGAAGGTGCTACGTTTATAATATTTTAGCGTGCCTATATTGTTAGAACTGGTTTGAATGATTATTGATAAATGTCACGTTGCATATATTTTAGCATGTATGGTTTGAATGATCGGTCTTCTGCTCTAACTGATAATTGTTTGCAATGAATAAATAGCACAACTAATTTTATTTGTTCTGTTCAAGCAATTTCTAGCAATGACCATCAAAATTTTGATGCATCATCACTGCTGCGGTTGTGAAATCATTGTAATATGTGATATGTTATGATTAGTGATCTAAGACATGGCAGATCACTTGGTAGAACATAAGGCAGTCCTTGTACTTCCTGGCTTGTTGTCTTGCTGCTACTTCATCTACATTGTATAAGGATTTTTTACATATAAAAGTAGATGAGTATTTTGCTTAAAAAATTTGATTCAATGCACATAAAAATAAAAAACTCATCATCTTACGGTGGTAGATAGATATAAATTTTTACATTTTAGTTTTGCATTAAGATTCAATGCACATAAAAATAAAAACAAAAGAGTGCAAGAGTAATAAGAGATAAAAATTTTATTGTAAAATATCTTGAAAAAATAAATAAAAAAGTCATGGTGCCTTATAGTTGAATGATTTAGCTAGTATTTATTGTTGATTATGATATATCATAAATTTTTTTGTGTAAGAAGCTGTTTTGTGTCTTATATATCATATATGATAATAAGACTACTAGAAAAGCTACTCTTAGGATTCACATATGATATATACTAAATTATGATATATCATATATTTAGGGGCTGGTTAGTGTCTTATGGTATAAAATGTTTTTTGAAGAAAATTTTATGTAGTAAGAAGCTGTTTTAGAAAGCAATAAAAATGTTCTCCCAAATGAAGACTTAAAGTTTGTTTGGGATTATTTTTTTATTGCTTCTTAAAGTCTTTTTTTCAGTGTAAATGTAAAAATTTAAAATTTTAAATTGAAAAGTTGTTTTAAGAAGCAATAAGAAAGTCGTCCCAAATGAAGTTTTTGTCATCATAATTAATTAATTAAGCTCAAGCTCAAATTAGAGGTTTAAAAATAAATTATTATAAAAAAGCTACTTTTACTTTACTTTGGTTCTACTCAACCAAACAAGGGAAACAATTCTCCTATGTTTATATTGCAAACAACCAAACAGCCTCAAAGTATTCAGAATACACTGCATTTACTTTTAGGGTTTACATTTATTTGTTTGTGCTTGAGCGGTAGGTAGGGAGGGAGGGATGGTCCATCAAATCTTCTAGTTGTGAAGTTGTACTGCAAATTCACTTAATCAAGCCCATAACAATCTTCCTTAGCACAAA
>NW_021319082.1:72087-75811 GCF_001605985.2 Dendrobium catenatum | reverse complement strand
CTGCAAAGAGCCACCAGCTTGATTATAAGAAACAGATAATTTGAGGATACGAAGTAGCTGACTTCTCTAATAACATTTTTGCTATGAATCTATTTTCAAGCAAGCACAAGTGGCAATCATCCTCCATTCATTAATCCTCATAAAATTTATTTTTTAGCGTCTATGCAGTTATATTTTATAGATAAAGGAGGCTATTTTTTGCTACAAGGAAAAAAAATTTAGCTCTTGAGAAGAAAGGAAGGGACAAGCAGAGAAAAAATATATTATTGTTTATTTTTCTGATAGTTCTGATATAAACTATATTGTTATTTTCTTTTCATTAAGTTCATTATGAACCCCACCGGATTTAGTTGTGTTGGTGGGCGAGCGTGGTCATGTTTGAATCCTCTCTCAAGCGACGTGCCTCCTTAAGTGGAGAGAAAATAAGTTCGTGGTCTAGCACCTTTGGGGTTTGTTGCCACTAGGCCCGCCGAGGGATTATTTACTCCGTCAAGCATCTCATCTACGGGAATTTTTATTGGGTCAGGTTACCTGATATAGAGATACATCAGGTAGCCAATAAACAGCCGCCATGTGCTCTATTTATAAAAAGTTCTTGGTTATAAACAAAAATAAAAGCACATGGAGGCTGTTTATTGGTTACCCGATGTATCTCTACATCAGGTAACTTGACCCAATAAAAATTCCTTCTATGGGGTGACAACGAGTAGATACCCCATTCCAAAAAAAAAAAAAAATCAATATAAATGTAAATTACAACTTTATAAAATCAAATATAAATGAAAAGTTAATGCTGATAATTAATTTCATATGATATTTTCTATGATAAAAAAATTATACGATTTTCTTTTTGTTAGTAGCAAAGCTGCATAAGACTATAAATTTTAAAAATAGTTACAATTTTTAATTTTTTATTTAATTCTCCATCTTAAAAAAAATAAAATAAAAACGTCAAAATTTCTATTTCAACAGGCAACTTGTTCGGCCCTTCGGAGATGAGTTGCGGCTCAGAACGATAGTCAGCTGTCAAATGGATGGACGACTTTGTTGAGTGTGTAAGTTCTTGTTTGTTTCTCCGTAATTTCTCCGTCTGCAGTTTGAATCGACGAAAAAATGATGTTTTGCCGTTTGGTAACACCGCTTTCTCAAAATAACTTCCGATGAACCTCCGTATTTTCGCTGATTTGAGAAGAAATTTTTTTCTCCATTTGCTTTTATGAAAGCTCCATTAAAAACGATAAAATAAAGTCGGGAATCAAACGAGGCCTAAGTTGCCCATTCAAATACTAACTTGTCTTTATTTATGCTATTCTTTATTTAAATATCCCAAAATATTATGGTGGATTTTAAAAAAAGCCGACCTTAGCTCAGTTGGTAGAGCGGAGGACTGTAGTTCACGCAGATAAATCCTTAGGTCGCTGGTTCGAATCCGGCAGGTCGGACGTTCTGATGAACGTTTTGAAAATCTAGGATTTTGCTAAGTAAATCAAAAACTTAAATTAAGAATTTTCAATTTTTGAATAAAATGCTTTACGTTTGATTCTATGCCAACTAAGCAATCAAATATTAAAAATTCCTACCTTTAAGTAAATTAATGCATTATTTACAGTAGTTTTTAACAAAGTTATTTTCCTTACAACATTCTGCTTAACATTGATCATAGTTTGTGTGAAAATGATTAAGATTTTGTTTAGGATAATATTCTAAAATAATTTTTTAGTACAAAAATTTCTTGAACATCAGTAAGAAAGCTGCCCCAAATGAACTCAAAGGTTTTATTTGAGACGATTTTTTTACTACTTCTTAAAGTGACTTTTTAGTACAAAAAATTAAATTTTTGTACTAAAAAAATTGCTTTAAAAAGCAATAAAAAAGTTGTCCCAAATGAAGCCTAAAACTGACCACCTCTTTTCATGCAAAGGGTGAGAAATAGTTTATATGAGTATTTAATTTGTGTTACTTTGATCATGAAAATAAGCATTGTGAGGTAATAATAAGGTAAATTTTAGGGGTGACCTAAAAATGAATTATGCTAAAAAATATAAATTACAAAAGGAAATTATAAAGAATTAAACGAAAAAAAAATTGTGCAAATTCTTTAAAACACAAAAAAATCTTTTTTTTTTTATTTTTATAAAACACATAACCTAACAAAAATTAAATAACATTTCTGTTTGAAAAAAATTAAATAATATTTATGTAGTTCAGAGCTACAATTTTATGGGCATTTGTAAGAGTATAATACATGAAATTTAAATGAGATATTTAAATAAATGATGTTTGTCTAAATTTTATATGAAGAAAAAAAAAAGATGTTTATAATTATTAGGAAGATAAAATATTAAAATATTAAAAATTTAAATGAAAAATTGATGATATTTTTTCTCATAAAAAGCTTTATTCTAGGCTATGTATTGCATGGGGTTGCTAGTACCATCAAACTATGTGAACATGAGAGGATCGAAGCCCTTGGAATAGGGGGCTTCTTTAAATGGATTTTAAGAAGGCTAACCTTTATGGTGACCTCTTCTAGCTCATCTTTTTATCATCATATATGGGATTAGTGGTAGCGAGATTTTTTAGTTATCAAAATCAATCATTTGATCATGTAGATCATTCCAATCATATGATTTTTTTCAATTGCAATTTGAGATCATTAAGATCATACGGAAGTGTGAACATAAATTACAATATATATCACCTAATGCCTTATCCTTTGAATCAGATAAGACATGCATTAGATTAGCGGAAGACTTCCATTTTGGGGTAAAGGAGGTAAAGATCACCTCCAGTAAATTGATATGAACATAAATAATAGATCTCTTAGTGAATCTTTTTAATCAATCTTTCCTTAGACATTTTGAAGTAGTTGATATAGTAGGTATAGAAGAAGAAAAAAAGGGGAATTTAAAGAAGCCTCCTTTATTACCCACTTATGGCAAGGGTCTTAGGAGTAAACTTCTTTTGCTTAGTAAGTGAAATGTTAACAATATGTATCATAATAAAATAAAAGTAGAGAAAAAATCGTTCTTTTCTTTTTTCATTATGAATATCCAAATAGAAATGAGATATAAGTGCATCAACTTGAGGGCAGCATATATGTGTATGAGAAGACTCTTTGGGCATAGTTCTCTTTGGGTATAGAGAAGGTGAAATGAAATTGTTTGGTGGACCCTTAGGCAAACCCAATTCTCTTATCAAAGGTGTACAACTAGTAGAGAGTGATAAAAGAAATTTTGTAGTACTTGATATTAGTATAAGCAATTTGGATAATTAGATTTTGATATGCAATATGTAATTTTTCCTTTATGTTTGGGATCACTTTTTTTAATATTCTAGGTTAATAAATGAGAAGTCTTTTTTATAGTGTGAACAACATGATGAGTGGGATATGATATATCCCAGATAGGTGAGGGAGAATGTAATCTCAATTGGCTTTTCATTAATAGATTTTAGCAAAATATAGAGAATCATGAATGTTTAAACTAAAGATATGGTAGAATACTTTTGCTATTATTACTATGCATGCAAAAAAATATTTGTTATGTGTTTGTCTCTCTTATTAAGTTTGGGAGCAAAAAAGGCATCAGGTTATCCATAAGCAAAAGTAGAGTGATCAATAAAAGCGAGCTCGTGTTGTTTCTTCCGATCAAAATGGTGCAACTACCAATCCAACAGTAAGGGGATGTCGTCGAGGGAGGGAGGGAGGACGAGAGGCGACTTT
>NW_021319082.1:52949-67414 GCF_001605985.2 Dendrobium catenatum | reverse complement strand
AGCCCAATAAATTTATTTTGATGAAAGTGAGATCATCTTATTGAATCTCCTCATAATCTTCTTGAATGCCTTTGAGTAGATCATCCACCCATAATCACACATACTCCTTTAGGGTTAGTAGGAGTCCACCTCTCCTTTACTTAGAACTCTCTAGCTTTGGAGAGAGGCATAAGGAAGCTTGCCTTCAAGAACCTTATAGAGTTTATTAAAATAAGCTCAAGGACTTCATTCTAAACTTTATGACTTTCTGAAGCTTATACAATTTTTCTTCCCCTAAGTGACATACCCAAGATGTTGCTCCATATAAACTGCTTTTGAGAAATCATCATAAAGAAAACATTGCTCATATTTATGTGGAGATAAGCCTATTCTTAATTAATGGCCATAGAGAGGATCAAATTGAGTTTAGTCAAGCTACAGAGATAAAAGTCTCAAAAAAATTATGATGAACCTGCATGTATCTTATTGTCGTCATTCTAACTTAGGCCTCATTTGGGACAGTTTTCTTTCTGGTTCTTAAAGCAGTTTTCTAGTAAAAAAATATCTTTTTTGTACTATAAAGCCGCTTTATGAAGTAGTAAGAAAGTTGTCCTAAATGAAGCCTTAGCAGTGATCAATACTAGCATAAAGATGAAATTTAGGCTTCATTAGAGACGGTTTTCTTACTGCTTCTTAAAGTAATTTTTAAAATTTGAATTATAAAACTGCTTTAAGGAGCAATAAGAAACTCCTCTCAAACAAAGCCTTAATTATAAAACCCACTAGCATTATATAGGATTTTTCACCTAGAGGAGCCAAAAACTACTTTAAGAAATAGTAAAAAAGCTATCCCATATCATCAAGACTTTTAATTAGGAATATATTACTATTACAAGATAACTAATATTAAATTAATTTAGCATATATATATATATATATTACAACAGGAGCTGAAAATAGGACTACTGTGCTATCGATGCACACAAGCTTAATGACAAAATGTCCTTTAACAATCTCTCAAAGTCCAACCTGGCATCCCCGCCTTCCCCCATGCTCCTCCCAATCTCAACCGCCAAATCCGTAGCCTTTCGCCGGAGCTCCTCCGCCTTGTCCTCTTCCATCGCCGCCCTCACCATACTCTCCACCATCTCCCTCTTGCACACATCCTTCATATCCAATCCCACCTTCCACACCTCTCCAACTAACCTACTATTAACCAACTGATCCCATGCACACGGCCAGCACACCATTGGCACCCCTGCCGCTGCACTCTCCAGCGTCGAATTCCAACCGCTGTGCGTAATGAAGCACCCCACCGCACGGTGCCGCAACACCTCCTCCTGCGGCGCCCACGCCACCAATCTCACTCTCTGCTCCAACCCCGCCATCTCAACCGAAGTCGTTCCTTCAGCTACAAAATTAGGCTGCACCACCCACAAGAAGCGGTGGCCGCTGTTGACGAAACCGTGCCAGAATTCCAGAAATTCTTCCTGCGTCAGTCGGGCTAGGCTGCCGAAGCTGACATAGACGATGGACCGGTATGGTTGGGCATCCAACCAGCTGAGGGCATAGCGGTCTTCGGCCAAGAGACTGGCAGAGACAGAGGATGAGGTAATTGATTCGACCAGAGCGTTGAGGGGGCCGACGACATAGATGGTTGGGAAGAAGGAAGCGATTTGAGAGAGGATGGGAGCTTCGAGGGAATATGAGTGTTGAAGATTAGTCCTTTCGACCGCGTACCGCAGGCAGCGAAGTTTGTGAATAATTGAAGCTCTTTGTCGTCGGCTTTCGTTGCTTTTCGACACATGCTTGGGAGGTCTCGACACCGCAGAAAGCCTTCCATGGCCGGCACGCTCTTTATATGCTCGTCAAGGTCTGCATCGGCTGCAAAATTTTTTTTTTAAATCATTACTCATACATACAAAGCAGGATAATAGCACCAAAAAATTGGGTTTTTTTTTTGAGTGAATGAATTTGAGAATCTTCAAACCTTATAAGGAAAATGGAAGAAACAATGAACTTGGGGTCTGCTACCTGGAAAAGGGAGCTCGCCGGCCTCTATCATCTGAGGGATCTGAAGATAAACCCAAAGGGAAGATGCACTAATAGTTCGGAATGCAAGCACAGGGATCCCCAAGGCCTGAGCTTCGCCCATGAAATAGGGCATCAGTCCATCCACGATAATGCAGGTCACAGGCGGCCAACCGTCGTGATCTTTGTTCCCGCCGGCGAGCAGC
The DNA here is from genome assembly GCF_001605985.2 of Dendrobium catenatum. Classification (NCBI taxonomy): domain Eukaryota; kingdom Viridiplantae; phylum Streptophyta; class Magnoliopsida; order Asparagales; family Orchidaceae; genus Dendrobium; species Dendrobium catenatum. The sequence continues at coordinate 65,198 of NW_021319082.1, read as the reverse complement.
AGCGCATGGAAAGAATCCACAGAGTGGGTTCTGAGCGAATGAAAGAGCTCAGTCAATTGGTACGCCGAGCGAGGTTTGTCGTCGGAGAGGCCGTCAGGAATGGAGAGGAAGCGCAAATTGGGCCGGAGAGAGAAGCAGGAGTATTGTGAAGGGGAGAAGAAGCTGAGGAGGCGGTGGTTGTGGTCTGTGTTGAGGAAGCTGATGCGAAGGCTGCCGACGAGGAGAGCGCATCAGCTAAGGGGAGCATGGCGTTTATGTGGCCTTGGAGGGGGGCGGGGAAGATAAGAAGGTGGGCTTCTTGCCTCAAGTTTTCTTTGGCCACCTCCATCGATTTTTTTGGGATTGGGAGGCTTTGTTGTCTTTAATTGCAATGACTGGACCAGCATCCAAGCAGCATGGATGATTTTTTTCTTTCTACACACCATATCTTAATTATTTATTTTGAATAATTCAGTAAATTTAAAAAAAAATTTTAATGACGTAATTGTTAATAGTATCTCCAACCGAACGCCTAACATTTATTTGACGTCACTTATTTGACCCGCTAATTTTTTTTTAATACAAAAATTAGGTTAGAAAATATATAATAAAATATGAGTAAGAATATACACAAAATAATCTTTTTTTTGTGTTAGAAAATAAAGTTCGGTTTGAGACGACTTACTGAATTTTGATGTATTACTTCATTTTGGAGTGAAAATTGAGTTTTTTCGGTTGGAGATGTCCTAAATGAACAAATATGAACATATTCTTGTTAGGCTCATTTAAAAAAACGAACAAATATCATTTAAAGCTTCTGAACAAACTCATAAAAAAATTTGGTTAAGGTTTGAAGCAAAGCTCGATTTAGCCTTGATATGATACTCGTTATAAGGTTTGATATAACGCTCATTATATAGCTTGATTAAGCCATTTGATATGTCATTGAAAATTTCTTTGATTAGGCATTTAAGCAAATTTATATTTAAACTAAATAGTTCAATAAGACGACTCAATGATACCAAATGTCACTTCTCCCATTTGTATGGGCTAACATAAATTGAATCAAAGGAAATCTTAATGATCATTTTATAGTGATTTAACACTTTTTTATTTATCGAATGTCTCCGAAGAGAGTCAGCGGGCTTGCACCCACGAAGTAACTTCTTCGAGTAAGTCTTTCATATTTCCTTTGCGAAAGAGAGACTTTATCTTTTTTGAAAGCACAATGGATGCCAATAAAGTACTTTGGATGTCCCAAATTTTAAATAATAAAAACATTTTGAAGATACTAATTTATTTCAGTAATACTTCTGATTAGGTCATCAAGATAGAGTTTCGAAGAAAAATCATGAATAAAGATAAAGTAACCAAATATGCAACTTCCAAGATATACATCAACAAGAACCTGATAGAGTTTATTAAAACAAGCACAAGGACTTTATTCTATACTATATGTCTTTTTGAAGCTTATACATTTTGTCCTTCCCAAAGCGACAAACCCAAGAGGTTACTCCTTACAAAATGTTTTTTGCGAGATCGTGATAAAGAAAACATTCATCATATATATTTAAAGTTAAGTCCATTCTAAATTAAAGGCCATAGAGATGATTCGAAAGGTTTTTGCTAGATACTAATTTATTTTTGCAAGTTTTATTGTTGTAACAAACTCTTGTTTTTTTATATTTATCGTGGTTTCCTTGTTTTGTTCTGTCGAGGTTTCATTATTTTGTTCTGCTTTATAAATTGTTTCTCTTATGGTTCTTAGCATGCACCATGCTCACCAAACTCTTAAGGATGTTAGATTCAAAATTATTTGTAAATTATATGAAAATCTTACTAACAAGTTCAATCAAATATTAAAATATAAAATAGGAGAGAGAAATATGAAAATATAGAATAAGATGCTCTTGGATTGCACTTGAATGAGTTTGAGTACAAAAACTTGCGTATCTTCCGTTCTATCCCTGGCCCTCTTTTTACAGGTTCAAGAAAGGTTTAAAGGCTACATAATGTTCTACATACTGTGCTACATGAATAATGAAAAGTGTGTAGCTAAACTAAAAGAATGTTTATTGTAAAATATTTGAGGCACACAAATTAATTGCATGTATTTTGTCGATATATTTTCTAACGAATCATTTACTTAGTAGTGAACTTATAAAAGTTTAGGCTTCGTTTGAGACAGCTTTCTTATTGCTTCTTAATGCAACTTCCAGGTTTAAGAAGCAGAAAGAAAGCCGTCCCAAACGAAGCCTTAGTTTCGAATCTAGGTGCAAAGAGCCACCAACTTGATTATAAGAAATAGAAAATTTGATGATACCAAGTAGCCGATTTCTCTAATAACATGTTCGCTATGAATTCGGCTCGCTCTTCTTTGGCTTGAATATATTTCCAAGCAAGCAAAAGTGGCAATCATCCTCCATTCATTAATCGTAATAAAATTTACTTTATATTCTTCTAACTACTATCATAATTGAGGATTTGCACTCTTAATTGCAATGGGTGCAAATTTTCTTGGATTTTAACGTCCATGCAGTTATATTTTTTCAGATAAAATAGGCTATATTTGATACAAGAAAAAAAAAAAGTTTAGCACTTGAGAAGAAAGGAAGGGGCAAGCAGACAAAAATTATATTACTGTTTATTTTTCTGAAATTGCTGATACAAACTATATTGTTATTTTATTTTCATTAGGTTCATTATGAATGTAAATTGCAACTTCATAAAATCAAATATAAATGAAAAGTTAATGATGATAATTAATTTCGTACGATATTTTCTATGAAAAAAAAATATACGATTTTCTTTATTGTCAGTAGCAAAGTTGTAGAAGATTATAAATTTTAAAAATAGTTCTAATTTTTAATTTTTTTTTTAATTTAATTCTCCATCTTAAAAAAATCATTATAGAGTTTTTTTTTTTTTTTTTTGTGTTAGAAAACGGAATTCGGTTGGAGACGAGTTACTGTATTTTAATGTATATTACTTCATTTTGGAATGAAAATTGAGTTTTTTGGTTGGAGATGGCCTAAATGAACAAATATGAACATCTTCTTGTTAGGCTCATTTAAGATCACAAACAATATTATTTAAAGCTTCTGAACAAGCTCATAAAGAAATTTTATTAAGGTTTGATGCAAAGCTCGATTTAGCCTTGATATGATACTCTGTAGAGAGGTGTTGTAATGGCTAGAACTAAGAACAATAAAAGAATGAAGGAGTTGTTCACAAGAAGGTAACAGTAGAAGGAAAACAGAGAAAGCTAAATTTCATTTCATTTCTTGTATACTGGATACAATATATATAAATACACAATAGGTATAAAAGAAAGTACAGCTTATTCTAACGGTACAAACGTGGTCCAATCTATGCTTGCCACGTGTGCAGTTTATTAATAGCTCCCCTCAAACTTATGGCTGCGTAGTGGTTGTGAGTTTGCTGGACATATGCTTGAATCTTTGTGTTAGTAGAGCTTTTATGAAGAGATCGGCGAGTTGATCCGTGGTGCAAATGTGATGAACAGAGATGTGATTTTTCTTGATGCAGTCCTTAATGAAGTGCAGTCGACTTCTATGTGCTTTGTGCAGCCGTGGAATACTGGATTGTTAGTGAGTGTTATAGCTAATGTGTTGTCGCAGTATACTGTTTTTGGGGCTTCTTGCGGTTTATGGAAGTCTTCTAGAAGTCTTCTAAGCCAAAGGATTTCGAATGCTTCGGCGGACAATGCTCGGTATTCTGCTTTAGTGGAGGACCGGGCAGTTGCATTTTGTTTCTTGACTTGTCACGAGATTAAGGAGTTGCCTAGGAAGTTGTAGAAGCCAAAGATGGATTTTCAATCATGTTGATTGCTTGCCCAGTCTGCATCTACTTATCCACGCAGTGTGAGGTTAGCTCGGTTTAGAGGAATACCTGTGTGCGAGGTTCCATGAATATATCGAAGAAGCCATTTGAGGGCTTTGTGGTGGATATTGAGCGATGTTTGCATGTGTTGGTAGAGTTGTTGGACAGCAAATTGAATGTCGGGCCTGGTTAGAGTGAGATATTGGAGTGACCCGATGATGGGAGTTGGTGGCCGTTAGCAAGAACGACTTGGCTTGAGCCGTTGTATATTGTGATTACTGAAGGTGATTGGGATGGAAAGTTAGGTGGGTAGAAGCACCGCTATCGAGGAACCAATCGAAGGGAGTGGGTTGGGACGGTGAGGTGAATAATTCACGCGTAGGTTCAGTGTTGTACTTGTCGTCGTGTCGATGCCAGCATTTGATGGCCGAATGGTCAAACTTTTCTCATATTTGGCAATTGATGGATGGGCGATTTGGCTTGTCTCCACGGGTTTTGTTTGGTGTGTTCGGTTGGCGAGCATTGGAGCGACGCGATATGTGATGTTCGTCCGCGTCCCTGCCGCGACCAGCGGTGAGAGCCATTTGATTGCTGGCTATGTTGAGAGAGTGTAGTTCTTGGGTTGTTTCGTGGGTGATATTTAGCTCTTCGCTACAGAGAAGTGTATATAGTTCGTCAAGAGATGTCCTCAACATCGACCAGTGCTCCGGCGGCGGCTAGTGCGTCAAATTTTGATTTGACGTCGAGTCGAGAAGATATTGTGTCATGGATTTGTCTTTTATTGACAAGAAGTGAAGTTTGTTCTTGAGATGGGCGATTCTTGATCGTATGAAAGATTGTATCCGATTATCAAGAGTGCTCCAAATTTTAGAGCAATGTTCGATGGAAAGAACATAGGGGAGGATTGCAGGAGAAATGACGAAATAGAGTACCGCGGCGAGGTTTTGGTCGATCAGGATCCAGGTTATGTGTGCCGAGTTTGTGATTTGTTGTCAGGTGCTAGATAGGATTAGGGAAGGCAGGCTAATAGTGGTGCCGGTCAAGAAGCCTTCGAAGCCGCTGCTTAATAAGAATTTGAGAGAGGAGGAGATTTAAGGGGATGAGAAGGCACCATCGAAGTTGGAGTTGTCTGCCTGAGTCGGTGAGAAGGTGGTGTTTGTGGAGGCCATTGCAGACGTAGAGGTGAGGTCATCTTGAGGGGATTAGAAGAGGAACCGGAACTTCTGATACCATGTAGAGAGGCGTTGTAATGACTAGAACCAAGAACAAGAAGATAATGAAGGAGTTGTTCACAGAGAAGGGAATGGTAGAAGGAAAACAGAGAAAGCTAATTTTCATTTCATTTCTTGTCTACTGGATACAATAGATATAAATACACAAAGGGTATAAAGAAATTACAGCTTATTCTAATGGTACAAATAGGGATCCAATCTATGCTTGCCACATGTGCAGTTTGTTAAAATACTCATTATAAGGTTTGATATAACACTCATTATATAGCTTGATTAAGCCATTTGATATGTCATTGAAAATTGCTTTGATTAGGCATTTAAGCAAACTTATAGTTAAACTAAATAGCTCAATAAGACAAACCCAATGATACCAAATGTCACTTCTCCCATTTGTATGGGCTAACTTAAATTGAATCAAAGGAAATCTTAATGCTCTTTTTATAGTGATTTAACACTTTTATTTATCACATGTCTCTGAAGAGAGTCAGCGGGCTTGCACCAAAGAAGTAATTTCTTCGAGCAAGTCTATCATATTTCCTTCGTGAAAGAGAGACTTTATCTTTATTGAAAGCATAATGGATGGCAATAAAGTACTTTGGATGTTCCAAAATTTCAATAATAAATACATTTTGAAGATGTTAATTTATTTCACGAATACTTGAAATATTACTTCTGATTAGGTCATCAAGATACAATGAAGTCTCTAAAGATAAAGTTTAGAGAACAAACTCCCAACCTAATCTCTCTTTTGACTCCTTTGCTCTGCTGAAAGAACAAAGTTCCACTATAATCTCGCATTTAAAGCCATAACAACTGCTTCCCATTATAATGAAGGGAAAAGAAAAGCAGACCATCAAAGTTAAAAAGGAGGGCGTCTTTTATATTTACACAAAAGAGGGTAAAGGGTTGTTTGATTGCCTGAAAAAGAAATGCAGTGTAAAGTAAATGCAATGTAAAGAAAATGTAGTGCATTATGAATACTTTTCACCTGTTTGGCTGTCTGTAAAATAAACGCAGGAGAACTGCTTCCCTTGTTTGGTTAGGTAGATACCGAGTAAAGTAAAATCAATTTTTTTTTTAATAATTTGAAAAAAAATATGAAAACTCATGCTTCCATCTATTAGTATACCTTTTTAGCACAATTTTCTTATTGCTAAATAGTTTTTGAACTTAAATCTTGTTTCTTGTTTGACAAAGACTTCGTTTGAGACAATTTTCTTATTGCTTTCTAAAACACTTTTTTAGCTTAAATAATTCTTGAACTTAAAAATTTTTATATTATAAACCTGCTTTAGAAAGAAGGAAAAAAACCATCCCAAATGAAGACTAAAACTTTATTCGACTTACCAACTATATAGTATCTATCCAACTTAACTAGAAAACACTTGAATCTAAATCTACAAGAGACTGATCAAGTGAATATGCACATACTTATATTTAGACATTTGAAGTATACTCTAACTATATGGGAGTGATATCATTTTTCAATGAAGAGTGAAGCTTGAAAGCTAGCTTCGAGGATATTTTTTTACCAACCTTACTAATATCACAAAAAATAAGTTAAAAAAAAAGGTTTGGTCCCCATTAGTATACACTTCTTTATACAATTTGGCATTATTATGTATTCCAAATGTTCAACATTGCCCAGTTCAACTACAACCAGTGAAGTACGAGCAAGCGACAATGCCAAATGGCAATCAATGCAAATGAGAGAATGAAAAACAAATATGAGATATGAGTACCAAGAATAGGTGGATGAAAGAAAAACAATGTCAATGCCCCGAACAATTATTACATCCTCCGACCGGATGCAGAGGAACATCCAATTTTAGGCAAAAACGCACCTATACCGAGGTGTACCGAGTTTTTCAAAAAAACTCGGCACACCTCGGTATAGGCGCATTTTTGCCTAAAACCGGATGTTCCTCTGCATCCTTACACCGGACGAAATAAAAGTTCCAATGCCCCTCATTACTTTTAAATGAGATTTTGTATAATCCATTAGTCTTGATCAGACAACTCTAATTTTTATTTTGCAGACCAAAGTGGTCAGATGCTTACATATTTGACCCAATTTAATCTTTGTTTCAGGATCACATGCTATTGTTACTCCAAGACGCATTAAATTTTACAATTAATTACTCCATACAATAACTTTTCAAGCTAAAATATTGAAATTTTAATTAAACATTCATCAAAATGCATCTATAAAACTGCAATGTACTTAAATACCAATAAGCTGGCAATAAAAAACTATGTATGTTAAACTGACGAGCAGAAAATTTCAAGAAAACCAACAAATTCAACACCAAAATCAGGAAGCAAGAAATGGCGACTGTATCTGTAGATCATTCCTGCGTCAAACCGTTAGAAGAAACGGCGTGCCCATCCAAGATACCATTACCCACGATTTTGTAATCCATGCTATCATTTTCTTTTTCACTTAAATCTCTGCATACAACAAAGCCAGCTTCAAATTTCAATAAGAAAAAAAAAACTATTTACTCTGCCATGAAAAATAAATAGAATTAGTCAATTTTACTGCAAATATCCGGCTTGGAGTAAATTAGAGGTCCAACATACAAGGAACGATTCCGATGAAAAAAGAGTTGAGGAGAAGAAGATGTGTTTCCCACCTTTTGCTTCTTCTTCAACAGTGCAGTTGTTCTATTGCTAGTCGCAGAGCGATAAATCTGGGAGGAAGAATACAACTGGTGAGATTCAGGTTCTTGGCATCTAATCTTTGTGAGTGTCACGTCAATTCGTTGTCTTTGATTTCTGTTTGATTGCAAAAATCTCATTTGTGGCTTGTTCTTCTGTTCGGATTGGTTTCTCCATTTGAAGCGGAACAACAACTTCCGATCAGAAGGGGAAAGGCCAGAAGCAGTGTGAAAAGGGCCAGCAGCAGTGTGAAAAAGGCCAGCGGAAAAGAAGATTTGGAGGGGAAGATGAAAAGAAATCGTGAAAGGTAGAAAGTTACCTTCAGAGATAGCGATCGAGCTCTCGTCTTGCCTTCCGATCAGAATGTCGCAACTTCCGATCCGGTAGGAAAAGGGGACGTCGTCGAAGGAGCGAAGTCGAACAAGAACGAAGGAGCCAAAGAAGCCACTCGTGCAATCTTACATCTCTAGAAAGTTACCTTCAGAACCTGCGAGCTCCCATCCTAACTTCAGATGAAAATGTAGCAACTTCCGATCGGACAGGCAAAGGGAACGTCACCGAAGGAGCGAAATCGAACAAGAACGAAGGAGCCAAAAAGCTCTCGTGCAATCTTACACCTGCGAAGCAGTGAAGCCGACCAGCAACAACGATGATGGAAGTATTTCTTCCAATGAATTTATAACCCGCTCAATATAAGCGGATTTCTAATTGGCACGAAACAGGGCCGCTATTGCACGCCTAATGCTTCCGAGTGTTTCTGTTTGTTCCGTTCAAAACTAAACAAATTTAGTAAATAGGGTGTAATTATTTTACTTTACACTCCTAATTCAGGCAACCAAATAGCCGCTAAAATATTTTAAAATATCATGCATAAATAAATAAAATCCTAGCGAGAGAGAGAGAGAGAGAGAGAGAGAGAGAGAGAGAGAGCATCCAATGTAGGGGTGTAAACAAGTCAGAGTTGAGCTCGAGTCACCCCTAACCTTGAGTTTGAGCTTGATTAATTAATCAAGTTTGAGCCTACTCGTCAGCCGGCCCGAACTTGTATAATAAAGCTCGTCAGCCTAGAACTTGTAGAATAAAACATATAAATCTTGGCTCGTCAACTAGCTCGAACTCATCTGTGAGTAGGCTCATATCTTATGAAAGAAAATGATTATGATTTAAGCAATTATTATAATAAAATGATAAAACTAACGATAAATTATAAGAAAAAATAATGAAAAATCACTTAATATAAAGAAGTGAAATATAATTTTACACATTTTTTCACAATATTATACTTAAAATCAAGAATGCTAATATATTTTAAGTGCATTTTATACTAATATGTTTTTAAACGAACCGGCTTGCGAGCTACCGAGTCGAGTCAAGGCTGACTCAAACTTGGTTCATTAGCTCATCGAAGCTCGGCACACGAGCCTTTGAGTTGAGCCCGAGCCAGATCACGAGTCGAGTTTGACTCACTCGCACCTCTCCAAAGTGTTAGTGCAGCTGGGTTATATGAATCAATTTGTGTCTGCTACCATTCTGATGAGGAAGGCAGTTTCCATTGCTAATTCTTTGATCTGCAAGTATTTGCTGTCCTCAACAAGATCAGCCGAAAGATTGAGTACCACTGGATGTAATGGATCATATCTTGTCAGCTCACGAACTCTTGCAACCCATTTGGCTGCTTCCCACACTCCAAATCTGCAATACAAAAAGCAGATGAGATAAATAACAGTGAACTTAGATGACCGAATATGAAAGGAAGGCCACAATATTTAGGCTTCATTTGGGACAGTTTTCTCATTGCTTTCTAAAACCCTTTTTCAGTACAAAAAATTCTAATTCAAATTTTTTTTAAACTAAAATACTATTTTAGAAAGCATTAAGAAAGTTGTCCCAAACGAATCCTTAATGAGCATCAATCATCAAGAAAAATGAAACATTATAGAGTACAAAGAAAAACATATGGAAATGGGCCTTCTAGCAAAGCTTAGTCAACGAACTTGCACCTAATGAGAGGCCATATGGGAAGGGACCAAATCAGGTAATACCAGAATGGTAGATGCCAAAAAAGAGACCATTTCTCGGTACTGGCATGCAAAGCTCCTTTGGATCTATAAATACTACATATATTAAGTGATCTATTGGATATTAGGTAGTAATTAGGTGTCTTATTGGGTAATAGGAGTCCTTAGGATCTATAAATACTGCTAATGTAAAGTATTAGGGAATCAACTAGAATGTAAGAAGAAGCTAACTGGAATCACTGGCATCCTATAATAGTTATAATTGCCCAAATCCCTTCTCTCATATATTTTGTGAGTCTCTGCTATATGATAGGAATTACAATTGTATTTCATAGAGTGAAAATGTAAATACAAAATTGATTTTGCTATGGTAAGAAAAGATAGCCCTACAAGGGAGGACCATACAATTATGTACGTCGACAAGTAGTAATGAAGAGTTGCATAGGAATTGCAATTTTAGTTGAAGATGGAGGTGGCTTGTATTGAAGAAGGATGTAGCATAATTTATCCAAAGTGTGAATCTTGTTAGATAGTAGAAGCTGAATACTAAAGGCCAAATGATTTATCATAGCCTATATATATTCTTGAGGGAAAATGATAGGAGTTTATCATGGGTTTTCCTAGGTCTAGGCAAACTATGATACAATATGGGTGATCATAGATTGACCAAGTCTACGTACTCATTTTTTCTCGTGAGATAGACAAACTCTATTTACAAGTTGGCTAAGCTTTGTAAAGGATAGTATTAGACTACAGAATTTTGAAGGCTATTATTTATGATAGAGTTGATAGGTTTACATCTAGGTTATAAAAGATATTCAAGAAAGTCAGGGTACAAAGTTGAGTTTTAGTAATCTTTTATCCCCAAATAGATGAACAATCTGAACGGGTCATTCAGATATTAGAATATTTCTTGAGACTGTTTTTTATTTTCGAGAAAGTCGGAAGGATCATATTTCTCTATTTGAATTTGTTTACAATAATATTTTTTTAGCAAGAATCGGGATAGCTCTTCGGCATAGTGGACTTGCTATTTCCGGTGTTTGTGGGCACCCAAACTGTCCTCTTCTTAATTATAGAACCAAAAAAGAGAATTTGGGACACCAGGAAGTTTGGTTCTAATTTGTTCAAACATTTCCCCCTTTTTGCCAGGGGGTGCCTTTTTAGTATATAGAATCGCCCTTGCACCCGACGTACTTGAAGATCTTGATCACCACTATCGTAGGTGATATCCATACTTGTGTCCACAGTGATTCATTGTACTTTCAATACACTGTTGTTATCTACAAGTATCCATTTGTAGGGGACTGCTACATCTACTACGACCTCATGAAAATGTTTGTAGAAGACTCATTGCTTCTGCATCATATCCACCCTTTCACCAATCTCAGGTGGTTTTCGTAGTTACATTTGCTGCAAGGACAGATCTTTGGTTGTTACATATATGTAGGAGTCGTACACCTTACAACTGTTCGTTCCTTTTTGTAAGTATAGTGCATTGACTTGGTGGGGACTGTTGTATCTATTACGAGCTCCGAGGAGTGTTTGTAGAAGAACCATTGCTCTAACATCAAATCCACCTTTTCACCAATCTCAGGTGGTTGATGATTTCATTTGCTGTAGGGACTGATCTTTGATTGCTCGAATGCTTTGCAACTGTCTGTTGTTGCTTGCAAGCATAGTATATTGACTTTGTAGGGATTGTTATAGGAGTTTGTGAGTCAAGGTCTTGTAGTTCGAGTTTCTCGTGTGTGATCCAAATTTTGATCTTTGCAAGTGCTTGAATCCAAATCCAGTTTCATTCATACTTGAATTCATCAAGTTTACAAGTCCCCACTTAATGTCGTATAGCCCGAGTTCAAGTACGAGCTCAGAGTTCATGTTCAAGTCTTTGTTCAGGATCTTCTGAAGTCCTTGCAAGTTCAAATGTATGTTCGTATTGACTTGATTTTAGTTTCAGTTTGATTTTATTTCATTTGATTTTGACCTTTAAAAATCATTTAGAATTTTATTCAGATTTAGGTCCATAAATCTAATGTTCATCATACAGGTCCTCTGGTCATTTAGTTCAATTTCTGTGTATTATTGTCTGAGTACAGGTCTTCTACATTGTTGCCCAAGAAGGTCTTCAAATTGTTCAAGTCTTTGTTCATTTCAGTAACAAAATTTCGGCAGCACCCCAACATATCCCCCGTTTGGGGAAAATAGGGGAGCTGGGCCTTCCCACCACGCTACTAGAGCGTGTATGGTAGGTGTCCTCAGACATCGCGGCCATACAAATTTTCATCCCACCACGCTACAAGAGCGTTTATGGGGCCTTCAGCAGTACCCGTACAACAGAACAGCAGTGACGTACCAGAACAGCAGTGACTCCCCACCACGCTACAAGAGCGTGTATAGGGCTCTCCCACCTCGTCGTATGCGTTGAACCGGGCTCCCTCCTACCGTGCTACAAGAGCGCGTATAGGTGGTTCTCCGGTCCGCTGCAAACGTCGAGAATGGGATTTTGGAACATC
>NW_021319082.1:23968-52616 GCF_001605985.2 Dendrobium catenatum | reverse complement strand
TAATTAATTAACTAAAATTAATTATAATTAATCCCTCTGCTTTGGCTGGCTTACGGGTTATAGCCGAAGAAGCATGCGAAAGGTTGAAAGCTACCTACACAGCAAGTAAGCTCCGGCTCTTGCTTCCGATCAAATATGTCGGGCACCCGTTTCGATAGGAAGCGAATGTCGACGAAGGAGCAAAGCCGAACATCTACGAAGGAGGTGGAAAGGCGGCGGAAGGGAGAAAGTTACCTTCGCAGCCAGCGGAGCTCCCGTCATTGCTTCCGATCAAAATGCCAAACTTCCGATCCGTTAGGAAGGGAATGTCGTCACAGGAGCGAAGTCGACAGCCAGGATCAGAGCCGAAGAAGCACGTTAAAGGTAGAAAGTTATCTACTTGGCAGCGAGCTCCCGTTCAAGCTTCCGAACAAAATGATGTAACTTCCGATCGGATAGGAAGGAACGTCGTCGAGTAGGTGAAGTCGAGCAACAGCAAAGAGGCCGGAGAAGCGAACGACCGAGAGAAAGTTATCTTCGCAGCGAGCGGCTCCTGTTGTTACCTCCGATCAAACGTCGTAACTTCCGATCTCTCAGGAAGGGAAAGTCGTTGGTGGAGCGAAGTTGATCGAGAAAGGGAGAGAGCGGGAGAGAGATCAGAGCGGGAGAAAAAGGCCGAAGGCCTCATTTCTTTGGCCTTTTAACGATGAGAGGTTGTCGTGCGATGAAACGACACAATGTCGTGTGAGATACGACGTCGATACTGCGTGGGATGGCCACGACGTGCGAGTAGGTAAAAGATTTTGATTTTTTTGATGATTTTTTTTTTGCTTGCAGGTTACGAGTCAACAAATGCCTCAATAATAGATGAATCTCTTGCCATTTTAGCATTATAGTTTGCTACCAAGGAAAATTATGCATACTAACAAACTGAAAATCTCATCTTAATGCATTAATAATAGATGGATCTCTTGCCATTTTAGCATTATTGTTTGGGAGAGTCAGATCTTCCTTTCCAATTGAGGATCTTGTATCTTGTTGCTTTCTTTTATAATTCTTGCAATTAAAGTGATTGGAGGTGTGTTTTTCTTCGAATTTTCACTTGTGGTTCGTTGTTTTAGGTTGAAAGCTCTCAAATTTTCTATCAAATTGGTATCAAAGCACCTTTTTGGACCTATGGTGGCGACGAAGATGAAGGTGTTGGAAGGTGAGATGGAAGAACTCAAGGCGGGGATGGAGGAGAGATTTTTCGGAATTGAGGGAAGATTCACATCCGTGGAAGGAAGGTTCTCATCCATGGAAAACCGCTTTGGAAACATGGAAGACATGACGAAGAAGTTAATTAACATGCAATCGAAGGCTTCACCGGTTATTCCTACGACTGATCGGAAGGGGAATACAGTTCAAGAAGATAATGATGAAGTCGATAGCATTTTCCCTCAAGGACCACCTGAAGTCTGGGTACCATTAGATCTGGATGAGAGAAGATGATATTTTGAAGAAAACATTCAAGACACATGAGGGGCACTATGAGTTCTTGGTGATGTCGTTTGGCCTCACCAAAAGCCCCTACCACTTTTCAGTCTCTTATGAACAGAGTGTTTCGACCATTCCTCAGGAAGTTTATCCTGGTTTTCTTCGATGACATTCTGGTGTACAGCTGGCCCAGTGAGGAGCATTTAGAGCATCTAAGGGTGGTCTTAGAGGTGTTATAGGAGCGTCAGCTGAGGGTTTACTTGAAGAAGTGTTCTTTTGCACATGTCACCATAAAGTACTTAGGGCATGCAGTATCTCAAGAGGGGTTGGCCACTGATCAGGCCAAGATTGAGGCAATGCTAAAATGGTCTCTACCTAGAAACCTGAGGGAGCTGAGAGGATTCTTAGGGTTGAATGGATACTATAGGAGATTCATGAGAGAATACAATACTATAGCCTGGACATTGATAGAACAGCTGAAGAAGGATAGCTTCTTGTGGAGAGAGGCAGCGACCCAGGAATTTGAGAGCTTGAAGACATCCATGATAACGGTGCCAATCCTGGCTCAACCTGATTTCAGTCAAGTGTTTGTGGTAGAGACTGATGCATCAAGATATGAATTATAAGGGCAGTGCTCATGCAGAATCACAGACCCATAGCTTATTTCAACCAAGTGTTGGTAGCTAAAGCTGGGTTGAAAGTAATCTATGAGAGGGATTTGATGGCCATTGTATTAGCTATTCAAAAAATGGTTTTACTTGTTGGGCCGACATTTCATCGTCATGACAGATTAGAGGAGCTTGAAGTACCTATTAGAGCAGAGAATGGTGATCGATGAGTATCAGAGGTGACTGAAAAAGCTGTTCGGCTATAATTTTGAGATCCAGTGTAGGCTGGGGATGGAGAACAAGACGGCTATTGAGTAGAGGGTGTGAGACGAGGAGTTGAAAGGGATTAGAGCGAATATATTAAAGAATGAGAGTATCCACCCTGGTTATTCCCTAGAGGGGGTGAGACTACTATACTAAGGGAGGCTTGTGCTACCTCAGACCTTGATCCATATCCTACACTTGCTATATGAGTATGATGCCACATGGGAGCCGTATAAGAGGGTAAAGCATCAATTTTCATTCTTCCACCTTGAGGATAAGGTGGGTATTTGCGAGGGAGGTATTGGATTAGCTTAAGTTTACAACAAACGAAACATAAGTTCCTCCCACCAAGGTCTGCCATCTCTTCAAATGCCCAACAGCCATATGTAGAAGGTATTTAGGGATTGTTTATGAGGGAATATTTGAATTGAAGGGTTGTTTAGGTATTTTGTTTTAATTTGCATGCTTTTAATAGTTGATTTTACTCGAGGGTAAGGGTTATGATTGATTTTGGCTGAAATTAGTTTGTGCTTATTGAAGTTTTGGCTCTAGCCACCGGTTAGGGTTTGGGAGAGTCGGATCTTCCTCTCTAATTGAAGATCCTTATATCTTGTTGCTTTTCTTTCATAATTCCTGCAATAAAAGTAATTCGAGGTGTGTTCTTTTTCTAATTTCCTCTTATGGTTCGTTGTTTTGGGTTGAAATCTCTCTTATTTCCTATAAGAATTTTAATGAAATTTGGAGATTAACCCCTCCAGTTGATATTAACCTTTAGCATGGTCATCATTAGGGTGACATTAAAGCCATTTTAAAATATTTATACTTCGTAAGAATTTGGAGGCATTTAAAAGGTAGAGCACCCCCCACCCCCCCCACCCCACAAGCACACCTAGTTGAGATTAGTTTTCAACACCGCTATCATCGGGGTAATATTATTTACTTGAAAAATGTTTATATTTCATAGGAATTTGGAGGTATTTAAATGGTAGAGTTCCCTCCGGTTGAGATTAGTTTTCAACATAGCCATCATCGAAGATTTAAATAATTGGTCATTTGAGAACATTGTAAACTTTGTTCACCCGCAAACAAAGGATCAGATTCTATTATCAATTTTGTGAGTTATAATATGAACGCTAAGAACCGAAAACTTATATTTTATGAGGAGTTTCATTTAAAGAGCCTTTGAAGGCCTAATGTGAACTTTAAGATTAAATATCCCGGTGAATATATGATTAGATATTCGCTTGTTAATTTAAGTGGTGTCGACTCCAACTTTTAAGGAGAATGATGAAACTTGACTGTTTGGCCCATGCATTATTCTCATACTTTTATATTTGGTAATAAGATGTGTCGATCAGAACACATATGGATTTTTAGTTTGAAGATAAGATTTTATGTTGGCGAGCTTTTAACCTCACGCAACATTCTCAGACATTGACAATTGCAAATTTAGCACATTTGTCAGAGCACATATAGGGAATTAAAATTTTCTTTTAAACTAATGTGCGCGCTTCTCGATGCATTTGCATTGTACACTAGAATGCTTTTTGGAGCACTTCCATAATGCAAATGCATATTCTTAATATTTTAGCACATGTTTTAATATGCTTATGTAATATACATGCACATATTTTGATGCATTATATTGTGTATTTGCATACTTTTAATTTATTTGTATGTCTTTCAATGTCTTTTATTTGCGTTACGCTTATGTAATATATGTATGTGCTCCGATAAATGTGTTAAATTTTCTAACGTCAATATCTAAGAATGCAACGTGGGGTTAAAAGCTCGCCAACATAAAATCCTATCTTCAGTACCCTTAATAAATGTCTTGTTCCCGAGCATAGATTGCAGTGATTTATTCAACATTTTTTAAAACTGATTTTTTTAAACTTTTTTTCAATCTAATTTGAGAACCATAAGGACCAATGATATTTATAATATCATCATTGATAATTATTTTATAGCAATCACCATATTAATCTCAACAATAAATCCTTATAATACAGCTATAATACAAGAATTTCCTAACTAAGCCCCATAGATGCATCAATACATCCTCTTTTTTCCAAGATGAAGACATGCATTCCTGCATCACAAACCTAACACAAACTGAACTTGCATACGAAAGGAAATGTACAGCAGTTTCAAGAGTATTTAGAAGCACATTCTTGAATGCTTTCATATCTTCATATTCTTACGTTCTTTCCTTCAAAGAAGCCTGACCAAATGTTCATTGTTCTCCTTCGCAGAGAACAGATGACCATGCAACTAATAATGTCCTCCAAAATTCAGATAGGCTTGAAGAATTTTCTGACAGTTTCGTTCGCTAGGTAAATCTTGGAGAAACACTATCGTTGACATAGAATTGTATAATTTAAAAGCATCTAACCTTTATGACAAATGCATAGCAATGCAGAAAAGAGAAATGCTAAAAGTCTCCTGATTGGTTGGGAGAATCTATTCATTTGTAAAATATCAATCCCGTCTATCTTGCTAGCCCTGTACAATTTCATTAATTTGGATGTGGAGCTTCCATCCATCCTCGGCATTAGTTAGGACATAACGAGTAAATAGTTCTAATATTTTGGAGCTCGCTATGCTGTAAAGGCAAAGTAAAATTGTTCATTTTGTATGTATATATATATATAAGCTTGTAATATATATATATATATATATATATATATTTCATTTATGAAACTGTCAGTCTGCTATCATCCTTCACTGGCAAACTTTATTATTGTTCCAGTATATGCAGCGTGTGATTATGATTCTGGATTTTGGGAATTAAATTACTAGTTTATAGGATAAATTTGCCGCTTTGCGGGCAGTCCTGATTTTGGCAATGTGTAAATTAAGCAGTTTCATTTTCAAATTTTCGTTCTTGGAACTGAGTAATTAAGGTAACTTGTCCGGTAGTTCTATTCTGAAGCAGGATTTGCCTTTAAGTAGAGTTGAAATTGTATGCAATATTTAAATTGAATGAATGGAACAGGAAAAGAAATTACTCTCCTATATTTAGACCATCTCCAACTGAACTGCATATCATCATATGTCGTTGGCCATCCGGCCCATTCGAACTCTAAATTGCACTATAAAGTTCGGCGAGTAAGCAGTGTGATGCCAATATTGACGTAGGACTGTTCACCTACGTAATAAAAAAATTGGGCTACGGGATTTGTCGAAGAAGCGTGCGAAAGAGAAGAAAAGCGCGGGAAAGAGGAGAAAATAGTTACCAAACGTGTGAAAGAAGAGGGAGAATGATGTTCAATTGGATATGAATTATTGCATTTTGAAGTTATGCTATATTTTGGAGTGGAAAATGAGTTTTCAGTTGGAGTTGCCCTATTGAGAATGCTTGGTGGATATCAAATTGATTTGAAGGTGAAATAACATCTGATGATACTTACAATTGTGCGTATTCTTTGAAACTTACCTGTGGATACAATTTTTTTTATATATTTAACTTCGCCCATTATGGGTGTTCGTGATGCATTAGTCATAAGATGGTGACATTCTATCAAGTCCCCCAAACCTAAAATTATGTGGTGGTTGTATAATGTGATATGGGTTGGTATATCGGTATTTCAGGAACATCTAGGGAGAATCAACCATTCAATTTTCCCTCAATAGGGATTGGATCTATAAGTTTTGTCGGGGATGATGCAATCGCCTAGAAAGGATTTAGAGCCTAAAAGAGAAACCTTCCCACCATACGGCGAAAAACAATAAAGGAATGGAGGAAATTAAGTACCTGAATCCTTGATGAAAGTATGAAAGCCACCGCGCTAATGCCCAGGGCATGAATGATGACATTGCTGCCTGTTGGAGGCTGAACGAAAGAGAAAACCAACACGATGGAGATGAACGGATGCATTTGGAGAGAAACCATGGCAAGAGCAGCAAATAACAAGAGCAATTGTGTTGGGATATCTTCGCACAAATTTATTTGTTAAAAAAAAAATACAGGACATGATATACAAAACAATAATAAGCATTCTCATAAAATTAGTTAGAACAAAAAATACTCTATGTACTTTGAGCAACAATGCAAGCTTTAGTGTGAGCAATGGCGCCATGGAGATGTAGTTTGGCTTTGTATATCCACTTGCTCCAAGAATTGTTTGATTCGGTGGCGGAGGTACACTAGGACTCAAGCTCCTTTTATTTTGTTATGCTTGAAATTCAAGTGAAATAGAAAGACTCCTGTTTTAATTTTTGGAGATATTATTATAAGAGGTTGGTTCAACTGGTTGTTTAGAGAAGTGGAGGAGGTTTAAAATACTCTATGATTTGAGTTGGTATGTCTTACGACGAGTTTGCATTGGGTGCTTAGAGGTAGTTGTGGGTTGGATATGTGCGTGGAGTTGCTAAAGGGTGGGATTGTAGGATGGCGAGAGATCAGGAGATATTGGTTCAATATGTGGAGACGAGGGAGATGGGCTTGCATTCATTAAGGAAGTGGGAAAATGAAGTGATGAAGTGGAGTTATATAAGCGATGCCATTTTCTTGGGAGTATATGAACATATTGTTTGATGTATAATGTCATATTGTATAAAAGTGATTTAGAGATTGTGTTTATAGTATTCACCTCCATTTAATCAAAATATTTTGATGAAGGTGTTGAATTGATTGTCAAATAGTATTTTAACTTAAAGAGCTGATTAGTAGTTTCTGATTGCACCCTACAATAATGAGAAAAAAATATCTATGAAGTTAATGTAATACTTGTAGCATGGATTAAACAAACTAGGGAGGACCCTCATATATACAACTGAGTTAATGTTGCTTAAGAAATAGCTCTACAAGTAGAAGAGACAAGAAAAATATATTTTGTGAGTCTCTGCTATATGATAGGAATTACAATTGTATTTCATCGAGTGAAAATGTAAATACAAAATTGATTTTGCTATGGTAAGAAAAGATAGCCCTACAAGGGTGGACCATACAATTATGTACGTCAACAAGTAGTAATGAAGAGTTGCATAGGAATTGCAAATTTAGTTGAAGATGGAGGTGGCTTGTATTGAAGAAGGATGTAGCATAATTTATCCAAAGTGTGAATCTTGTTAGATAGTAGAAGCTGAATACTAAAGGCCAAGTGGTTTATCATAGCCTATATATATTCTTGAGTGAAAATGATAGGAGTTTATCATGGGTTTTCCTAGGTCTAGGCAAACTATGATACAATATGGGTGATCATAGATTGACCAAGTCTACGTACTCATTTTTTCTCGTGAGATAGACAAACTCTATTTACAAGTTGGCTAAGCTTTGTAAAGGATAGTATTAGACTACAGAATTTTGAAGGCTATTATTTATGATAGAGTTGATAGGTTTACATCTAGGTTATAAAAGATATTCAAGAAAGTCAGGGTACAAAGTTGAGTTTTAGTAATCTTTTATCCCCAAATAGATGAACAATTTGAACGGGTCATTCAGATATTAGAATATTTCTTGAGACTATTTTTTATTTTCGAGAAAGTCGGAAGGATCATATTTCTCTATTTGAATTTGTTTATAATAATATTTTTTTAGCAAGAATCGGGATAAATCCATATAAAGTTCTATATGGAAAAAGGGGTAGGACATCGCTAGCTTGGATTGAGACAGGAAAAAGATGATTGATGGGTTCTTGATTGATAGATAGTGCTATAGAGAAAATCAGATTAATAGGAAAAATGTTTAAAGTGGTTTGGGACATGTAAAAGAATTATTATGACTAGAAGTATAAATCCATAGAATTTTAAGTTGGAGATTTCATGTTTTTTAAGGTCGGTCCAATAAAGGGTATCAATAAATTTGGGAAGGATAGTTAAGCTCAAGGTATATTGATCATTTTGACATCATTAAAAAAATAGGAAAGTTTGCTTTACCATTACCTAATCAGATTCCATATATTTATAATGTATTCCATGTATATGTACTAGGAAATAGATTTTTAATTAGATCAATAACTTCCCGAGGTCACCCATTCTAACTTATAAAAAAAAAACATGAGATTGTATTCTAGTGTAAGATGTGAAGTAACATAGGAATAGATAGATCCTTATGGTCAAAGTTTAATGGAAGAACATGTTTGAGCGATAAACCACTTGAAAGAAAGAAGTATATATGAAGCAACTATACCCAAACTTATTTATTCAAATGTCAAAGATGACATTTTTTAAGGGGAGGAGAATGTGATGCCTATAGATTCATAACCCAATTAGATTCTTGTTGGTATTATAAAATTTTTAAATCTAAATTTTGTAAACCTAATTAAATGAAGTAGGAAAAGTTGAATATTAAATGAGGAAATTATTTCTGGGAGCATTATGATGTTTCCATCTCTATTTGAGAGAAATGTTTGAGTGAACACTACTACTCTAAGGTAAGCCACTCTGGCACTGAGCACCTTATTTGATGAGGTTTGGAAGAACTTAGAATATCCCAACTGAACGCTATGGCTTTGCTTGTTTGATCGAGCATCTAGCACTTTCCTCTAAAAAAAATTATATAATAAAAATATAAATCCATTTTGCATTTTGTCCCCACTAATCAGCTCATTAGAGCAAAGAAGGAAAGGAGAAGAGGAAGGTGAGTGAAAAAGAGGAAGCGATTTTGGTGGCTATGCATGACCCAAGATTGTCCATTCTGTCAGTTAAGGAAATTTTGCTATTTGAGGTAGGCTCACAATACTCTATTTTTTATTTCAATTCTAATATTTCTATGAAAAGATAAAGAAAAAAAATATTTTAATGAGTATAACAAATATTTTATCATGTAACTTTTGATATGTTATCGAATGTTCTATTCTAAACATTTTGATAGTTGGAAACAAACTTTTGACTATTTGGAATTACCTATACAAATTTTTGAGTGTTTTTTATTAAAAACTAGCATATCTAACATTGGCTATAATTGCACATGCATCATATTCTCTATAATGTGCTATACATGCGTTCACTTCTTCTTTAAGCTTTGTAAATAACATTCACGTCACTTGTTTACTTATATGATTTTTTTTATTTAATTTTTTAATAAATTATTACAATTTATTTTTTTGTTCTAACTAATTTTATGAAAGTAAAAATAAAATCAAGAATAATAAAAAAATCAAAATTGTAAACAATAATCAAGCAAGAACTTTAGCAACCGAATCAAACCAACAAAATAAGTCCAATTTCATTCATATTTTTTCTTAGCATACGAATAAACAATTTTTTTCCTAAGAAAATATAGCCAAAAGCATAGAACAGATTGCTAATTAATTTCTTCATCTAAAAAGACATCATAGGTAAAAATTAAACCAAGAAGCAGCGATCGAACGAACGTGTAGTACACTAATTAGTTGGAAGAACTAGTGCTAATTAATATGTAGATCAAACATTTATCAAGCTTTAAATAAATGAGTCTTATCAAGCTATAAATGAACTCTATTTGTAAATTTCATTAGCTTAACGAACAAACTTTATCGAGTTAGTCTACTAACAAACATGTTTGCAAATATTTCTAGAGATTGTTTCCAACTGCCAAACAAGTATATTCATAAGCATATATAGTGAGTATTTTTTAGCCGCCAAATGAGCCAATTCGCTAACATATTCTTTAAGAATTTTCAAACTATCAAATAAGTTTGTACTCGAACACATCTATCTAGTATTTTTGAATTTACAAACAAGCTCGTTCACAAACAAATGACCTATAATTATTCTTATAAGAAAGATTGTTCTCAAAATAACTTATTATTATAATTTTAAATTATAATAAACATAAATATTTATATTAGATTTATTAAATTTTCATATTAACTGAGCCTATCGGCTCACTTATGTGGGCTCCGAAAAATTTCATTTTTTTTAATGTTGTGATCCCGGCCTCTCAGTGCCATCTGTCTATTTTTTTTTTAAAGTGTTTGTGTGACGATAGCATTAGAGAGTTTTAACTAGATTAGGTTCCGAGGGAATTTTCAGAAGGCATATTGGGTTTTAGATAAGACACTACCCAGAGATTTCGCCCTCATTTGGTGAGGACTTTTTGATCTGAGTTCTGATTTTCTATAGGTGCAAACCCCTATAGTTAATTACCCCTCCTGATAACAGGAGAGAACTTTTGATTAAGGCTAGTCGTTAAGGATGTCACACAGGTTATAAACATATCGTGTAATAGTAATAATTTTAAGGTTTAAATTTTGAATTTGGAAGTTTGAAATTTGGAATTTAGAGTTTATCACCGTAAACTTAAAACTGGTGGTGGGGAGAATGAAGACAAGCCTGATCAAGATCCCATGGTTCCGTCGTCCCGGGCTGTCATGTTCCCTTGTCTACTTAGTCAGAGGAGGTAGTCGACCCAACCTGAAAGAAAATATCTTGTCGGCAGCCATGGGTTACTTCATCCAAGAATACATTGTAGACCTGTGTTGATATTTGTCCAAGGGGATATATCTTAATCCACCTTAGCTTACAAAGGGATTTATGCCTATTGAATATACCCTATGATTCATCGCTTAAGGGTTTGACGCCTTTAGGGAACATATGAGCTTTGGCCTTGATCGTAATATAATGGTGTCATTTTGTGGCAAAATCACCCGATCAGAGGGCACGTGCCACGTCCCTGTTGGCAAAAGACTATTTGAGGATGAATCAAAGTGATAAACCCGATATGCATTTGCTCTTTGTGAGTTGAGGTTAATTTTAAATTTATCGACCCCGACAAACGGTTGCGGTATGTGGATGATTTTTAGTTTTGAATTTTTAGGTGATTGATTTTATTTCAAGAATTTAGACTTTTGTTTGATTTGAGATTTGACCCCTCTGGCTGGGATTTTCGATCAACACGATCATCATCGGGGTAATTTCAAAGTCACTTGTATTTTCGTAGGATTTTGAGAGGCATTTTGCAATTCAAGTAACATCGACTCCATTCCTTTTGAGGAGGAGGATGAAACTTGAATAGTAGACCTGCGCAACATTCTCGAATCGTTGGATTTGTGATTTAGATGTAACGATTGGAGCACATGCGGGTTATAGTATTTAACCCTGCGCAACATTCTCGGTCAATAGTATTTATGCTTTTAACATGTTGACCAGAGCATATGCAGGGGTGTATTTAGTTTAATGGATCACATTTAATACATAAGGGGTATTTTAAAATATTTAAATATGATCCATTTAATCAAGTGATTTTATTTAGAAAAATACCCGATATTTCACTTAAGGGCCTACGAACGCCTTCTATCAGCTTGTACACATATTGTGGATCCGGTGACGTTAATCAAAATTAGGTTTCATTTGTAGCACATAGAAAACATCCATTTATCGTTATTATCCCACTCAACATAGCTTACAGAGAATGCTTGTTCAATAGACATTAGGAGATCATGCTAGCATTCATAGGAGAATTATCTTGCTTGCTATAAGTTCTTGTATCCTCTCCCATAAATAAACTAATTTATTTGATACAAGCTCTTTGTCCTTTCTTGTAAACTAGTTGTTGTGGGCACTACGAATTCCCTATTCCTTATCATAGGTGAATTGTAGTATATCTTCAAGGGGCATTAAAAGGATATTTTGATTTATTTGATTTATCAATTTAAATATAAATCATGTATAAATATAAATCAAATAAATATATCAAGACTTTATTTAAAATTAATTTGAGAAATCTTTTGTTCATTTAAAATTTTGACAGCCTTCCGGCATCCCCTCCCCAGCGTCGGGAGGTAAGAAGTGGCTCGACTCGGCATGAGCAAATCGACAGCGAGGAGATTAATTAAGTCGATCTTCAGAAGCTTTGATGATTATTGGTTGCAAATCGAATGATTTTCAATGCTTGGATAGAGATCGTAGTTGAATGCCGATGCTTGATTAGAGATCGTAGTTGATTATCGATTGAGACAATTGCTTGTTGCTGGTTGATTGTATTAATTAATTAAATAAATTAGAATTAAAATTAAGTTTTAATTTAATATTTATTTAATTAATTAATTTCAAATTAAATCAATGAACATTTCTTTAATCTTTCAAAAATTTGACCAAGTCCCAAATTTTCCAGATATTTTATGCAGCCTTCCGGTGTACCCTCTTTGATGCCGGGAGGTAAGAGAGTGGCTCGACTCAGCCGAAGCGAATCAGCGACGAGGAGATTTGGGAGAGCGAATCGATCCCATAAAAGAGTCTTCAAGTCTTCTAATGTGGGCGATCGACCTGGTAATTTAAACAATTTAATTTAAATTTAAAGATATTTTTGGTTCCCTCGAAAATCCGGCAGCTTTCCTTCGTCCCATATAGATGTTGATGGACTGTTTAATTGAAGGTTTTAGATAACTCTGGTAAATTGTTTGAGAAATTGATTGACATTCTTTCCAAGTTAGATCTTGGGGCGTGACAAAGGGAGTGGCTCGACTCAGCAAGAGCTAATCAACGGCGAGGAGATTGGGAGAGCGAATTGATCCCATAAAGGTCTTCAAATCTTTTGATGCACGTAATCTATTGATTTAAGAAATTTAGCTTAATTTTGACCAATTAAAAAAAAACTTTATTTCCCGTGAAAATCTGATAGCCTTTCGACGTCCCCTCCCCGGTGCCGGGAGGTAAAGAGGGCATTTGTCCTTTGGCTCTACTCGGCAGAAGCGAATCAACGGCGAGGAGATTGGAAGAGTAGAGTCTGCGCTCCCTCGGCCAGATTAACTCAACGGCCAAGGACTTTGGGGGACCGAATCAACCCCGGGACTTCCTTCAAATTCCTCATACGTGTTGAAATCCTCTCACCACTCCTCTATATATATATATATATATATTATAATATATATATATATATAATATATATAATATATATATATATATATAATATATATTATAATTAATAATATATAAAAATATCTCATAATATATGTGTTAATGCTTAAATTCGAACTTATTATATATATATATATATGTGTGGTATGATTAATCGCGGAGGCCCGATCGGGCTAGGGCCCAAGGTAGAGTGATCACGCACGGCAGAGGCTTCATCGCCGGAGGCCTGGTCAACGGAGACTTCAGCGGGAGTTCGGCGAGTTCGACGACGAAGGCAGGAGAAGAAGGAGCGGTTTTCTTCGATCGTGGGGAGTCATGGCTAGTTTCGGTTTGATCGTGGCTGAGGTGGAGTCGGTTGGGTTCTCTCCGACAGTTAGAGTCAACAACTTTACACCCCCGGTAACAATACATTAACCTGAAGATCCGTTGAGATAAGATAATTCAAAATAAATTAATTGTTAATTATCTAGCAAGATCTGCTTTAAGAATCTATTTCTGCAACTTCGCACATAAATAGACAATCTATATATTTCGAATATCTCAACGGATCTTCATTATTTACTAAGTACATAATCAATTTCAGATTATTAATTATATTTTAGGAAACACCCTCCTTCCTGAATATTTTGGAAACACCAAGCTCTCTCTCTCTCTCTCTCTCTCTCTCTCTCTCTCTCTCTCTCTATATATATATATATATATTCGTACGCGGGTAATGTATTACTAACTACAATTCTAAGAGCTTCATAAACTATGGCTTCCGCTTCTTCTTCTTCCCGGACGACGACCTCCTCCATCCGCGTCAACTGCAAAAGAGCTTTTGACTGGCAGCAAGAGGAAGGAGAAGCTCCTTCAGGCAGACTGGCAAGCGAACCCCACCTCCTCCTCAAACTCCACAGTGTGATCGACGTTAATAACAGAGAAATATCAAAAGCAACGTTCATGTCGCGGCACAGTTTCATCAACTGCATCCCTTCAAACCTCAAAGCTTTCATGCAGAATACGGAGCCCCTCCCAATGAACTTTTTAATGGAAAACGAAGAAGCCGAGATGACGAGGTTGCGTATCTCCCACACCATTGAATATCATGTTCGGAATTGCAGTAAAGTTGAAGGGCTTAAAGGGCTTGTCGTGCAAGTCATTCTCAAGGTCTATGTGACGGAGCGGGAGGAAGATCAGGTGACGAGTATTCTTCGCGAGATGAGGATGGCTTTGGTGCAGAGAAATCTTTACATGGGAGGATCAGGGGAGAGTGGTAGTAGTTCTTCAACGTCTGTTGGGGACGAGGAAGTTTGTGCTGTTTGCTTGGAAGGGATGGTTGAAGGAGGGAAGGAAGTGGTTCTCACGCCGTGTAAGCATAAATTTCATGGCGGATGCATCAGGCGATGGTTTGAAGAGAGCGGCTTTTGTCCGCTGTGCCGGTTCTATGTAGGACCGTAATCTTGATCCAGGTATTAGCAATTTATTAAAGTGCAATCAAAGCGTAGTTATTGTAGCAACTGCGTCTTGATTGCGCTTTTACCGTAGATAGAGAAAAAAATTAAACGGTTCTCTTCGTCTAGTGTCCGCACCTAATAATTTCTCACTTAGCTATATCATAAAGCTTGATAAATAATGATCTATGCATTGACACTAGTTCTTCCAATCCGGGCATTAAACGCTCGTTGGATCTCGCTGTTTCTTGGTTAAATTTTTACCTATGATGTCTGTTTAGATGAAGAAATATTAATTAGCAATCTGTTCTATACTTTTGGCTATATTTTCTTAAGAAAAAAAATGTATGTTCTTGTGCTAAGAAAAATATGAATGAAATTGGACTTATTTTGTTGGCTTGATTGTTGTTTACCATTTTTATTTATTATTTTTTATTATTGATTTATTTTTACTTGCATAAAATTAATTAGAACAAAAGGTATATTGAAATAACTTAATAAAATATTAAATCAAGAAAATTATATAAGTAAACAAGTGCAACTTGATGCAAAAAATTTAGGTTCGGATTAATTTGTTTAATAAGAGGGTTGAGTTTGGATTAACCTGTTCAAAATCATTTATTGAATTTAACAATGAATCTACTTTTGACCTAGCGTGACAAATTTAATATCTTTTTCTCTTAATTATTTTTCCTTTGATATATTCTTATTATTTATAATCAAATGCCTTAAAATTTATAATTAATGAGTTGAATTCAGGACATTCAGATTCGGGTGAACTAGATTCAAGTCATATCAATTTCAAATCAAACTCAAATTTAACCCGTCAATTTGTTTTGACACACCTAACTATAAACTGACAAATTTGAGACTATACAATCTTATCGGCTTATTGCTTATCCGAGGTTCAATATAGTTTGAAAGATAGACATTTATATATTGACATGCTCTACACTTATCCTTCATTGTTCTTGGCCAAAAAAAAAAAAATCTTAAGTTAAATTAAATTACTTTATTTCTCATCAGATGTCAATCATCATTTTTTTTCATAAAAATTATGCACATAAAAGAAATTTCTCAAATTAAGTTACAGAATGAAGCAAATTGACGCTATAATGGGGGAAATTATTTTGTGTGGATTTCAGACGCAACTCTACGTCCGAATTACGTGGTACCGTGAGCGGTAGAGAGCCGTGGTACAGAGCAGTACCGAACAATACCGAGCCACGGTACAATAAAAAGGTGATGTGATGCATTTTGATTGATCTCTGGACGGTGTTCGGTGTCCGCTCAGAGTAATTTTTCACACCGTAGTAGTGTACTTGCTGAGATGACGAGAGTGAGGATGGCAAATCTAGCTCGCAATTGCATCGGAGTTGTGGGACTCAATGAGTTAGAAGCGAATATCATTCTCAAGGTCTTCTGGGAATA
The DNA here is from genome assembly GCF_001605985.2 of Dendrobium catenatum. Taxonomy (NCBI): domain Eukaryota; kingdom Viridiplantae; phylum Streptophyta; class Magnoliopsida; order Asparagales; family Orchidaceae; genus Dendrobium; species Dendrobium catenatum. The sequence continues at coordinate 36,643 of NW_021319082.1, read as the reverse complement.
ACACAAGGATGGACACATGGGAGAGATGTGTTGAGCCCTACACATAAAACCATGCGAAAAGAGGCGAAAATGATGATTTAGGCAATGCATGCATTGACAAAACACATCACTTAAGGGGTCAAATAACTTTTGAATGCCAAACGATTGGTATCGTTGTGATCAGGACACTAAATTCTGTTAGGTCGAGGCCCCTCGCAATCTAATCGGATGAGATTAGTCAAAAGGGATGACCAACACCCGACATTAAAGTGCGAGGCTGATCAAACGACGTCGGATCGACGAACAGACTTAATTCGTCATTGTGTCTGAAACATCATCAACCTATAAAAACTACATTTTTTATTCAATTCGAAGCATTCAGATTAGTGGAATGGATCCCGAGGCAACAACACAAATTTCGAGAAAATTTAGCCTCACTGCTATCCAAATGATGTCCATTAGCAAAACGGATTTCTCCATTACAATCAGAATAACACAAATACTTAAGAACTATATTTTCTATATTCAATTTGGATCATTCGGGGTGGTGGCATGAATCTCGAGGTAAAACACGCATACAGAGGAAAGAGACATCGAGGTTGCCCAAATGAAGTCTGATCTCAAAACGGGCTACGTCATTGCGACCGGAATATCAACAATACTCTAAACTCACTATCCATTTGTCTAATTTTGATGTTCGACAAAATCGACACATTAAACGAGGCAAAATGCTTATGAATCGAGAAAACACATAAATCAGCATGATTTTTGCTTGATTGGAGCATGAGTGTCAGACTAATCAATGTTATCTCTAATTATGGTAGGCCATCATTAACATTTCCAATTGATCTTACCAACAAAAATCTAATACGGATTAAATGCTGATTACAACGGATGTTGAAATCTGCTCTGAATTGTTAACATAGAAGAGAAACTGCTGCCCCTGTTCTAATTTGTGAAAAAGATAATGAGGGTAGGGACATTCATATTCCCAACCTCAATTTTCCTACTGAAGTGTTATATTCATCGGAACCTAATACTGTGGTTATGATCAATAATGGATCTGGTATAACTCTTGCTAATAAATTCAATATGCTTCATGAGGAAAATACCATGTTAACTTATCAAGAGACTGAAATTGAGGTTTCCTCAATAAATCCTGGAAAGCTTCCTTTGGAGGATATTATGTCAAAAAATAATTCTCCCCTGCAAGTTTCTCCTATAATTAATCAACCTCCTAAGCCCCCTCAAAACAATAAATATGCTAAAGGAAAAGCTGCCAAAAAGGCGAAGCCCTTCTCTTCCAAATCAAAATGAATCCTCCCCCTTTTGCGTGTTGGAATGTTAGAGAGTTTAATAGCCCGGGGAAACATTTAGCCTGCAAAAATTTAATTTCTAGACACAAGTTAAAACTGTTTTGCATTTTGGAGGCAAATATTCATAATTCTTTGCTTAATGATGCTTGATTTACTAATTCTCATATGCTTTATGAGAATGAAGGTACTTATTACAACTTCAATGTCTCTTCTCCATGCAGGATTTTGGTCAAATGAGACTCTTCTCATATCTCCTTTAGTCCTATGATTATCTCTGATCAAATTATTCACAATAAAATTTACTTTAGATTCTTCCTCTTTCTATATGTCGGTAATTTATGTTACTAATTCTCCTGAGGATAGGAAATCTCTTTGGGATTGCATGAATGATATTCCTAATAATATGTCTCATCCTAGGATCTTAGTGGGTGATTATAATTGTTGTATGTTTGATAATGAAAAATTGGGGAGTGTCTCTTTGCAAAGGAGTAGGTTAGGGGATTTCAATAAAACTATTTTTGACTGTGGTCTTATTGACCTTTCTTCTGTTGGTTTATTTTATACCTGGTTTAATCAAAAGAAAGGGAATATGATTCATTGCAAGTTGGATAGAACTTTGGTTAACTCTGAATGGTTGAATGTTTACCCCAATTCCTATTATATTATGGATGCTCCCCATTGCTCTGATCACTCTCCTCTGATTATACATTGTAATGATATTTAGGTTAAAGCTTCTAGGTTCCTTTTTAAGAATTATTGGTCTAAAATGGAGGGTTTCAGAGAAATTATGTTGGATGCTTTTCAATATTATCTTCCTAGTAGTCTTATTGCTTCTCTTTATTCCAGTCTTCAATCTTTAAAAAGTATACTTAAAAGGAAAAAATGGAACTCTTCCAATTTTATTGCCAAGGGGATTGAGGATCTTAAAGCTAAGCAGTTGAAGTTACTTAATGACATTAATAATAATCCTTTGGATTATTTCATTAGCTCCATGCTTAAAGATACTAATGATATGCTTTCTGATTTTCAAGCTTTTTAGGCCTCTTGGACTTTGCAGAGGGCTAAGACTAATTGGCTTTCTTATGGAGAGGAGGATATGAGATTTTTTATGCCAAATTAGAACTAGAAAAAATATTAACACTTTAAAAATGTTATCTATGTTGGATGGTGTTTTAAATGCCATGTTTTTTTGGGTATCACTAATGCTGCCAATAGTCTCATTTATCTGGGTATTCCAATTTCTCCTAGTAATTTAAATGCCATGTTTTTCAACCTCTTTTGGATAAGTTGGTGGGTATGTTAGATGGCTAGAAGGTCAAATTTCTTTCCTTAGCTGGGAGATTACAATTTCTTAAATTTTCTATTGCTAATACTTTAGCTTATTGGATTAGGGGAGTCATTATACAAAAGAGTATTTGTAAATTCATTGATATGATTTGCTCTAGATTCCTGTTTCATGGTAACACTAATAATAAGAAAGTGCATCTTATTGCTTGGACCACGGTTTGCAGTCCTAAGATGGCTGGTGCGTTGGGGCTGTCTTCAATTAATGCTCTTTATCACAATTATACTTGTTCTCTTATTTGGAGAATGCTCTCCAAAGATAATACCTTAGATTTATGGTATATGGGAGAGTTTGATTCTCCCTGGAAACCCCCGCCTGCTGGTGCTTCAAAATTTTGGAAGCTTATATGCTCTGTGGCTGGTAAAATAAAAAATAATATTACGTTACACATTTCTACTAATAGCAGACTCTCTTTTTATTGGGATCCTTGGTTTAATGGCAAAGCTATTGCTGATTTTATTAACCCAGAATATGATTCTTATGTATTAGTTAAGAATTTTACTCTCCAAAATAATTGGAATTTTTCAAATGATGTTCCTAGAATTGTTTTAGATGAAATCTGTAACATTGAGATTAGTAAGCAATCGTCTTTGTACTGGGATGGATTTCCAAATATGACTCACAGAAACTTCTTAGATATTTTTTATAAAAATTTTCCTGAGGTCTCTTAGCATAATTATATTTGGTATAGAAAAAATCCTATTCGTTTTTCAATTTACACTTAGATGGCTATTATGGGGAAGCTCAAAACTGCTAACATTCAGCTTAAAAGGAATATCATTTCTCCTCCTTTCTGCAATTTTTGTAATAATGAGCATGAATTTCATAACCACTTATTCTTTTCTTGTGGTTTTTCCTTTTTTGTTATTAAGAGGTTCTTTCCATTCTTGGAATCTTTTCTTTTGAGGCCTACGCTGTTACAACTTCTGGAGCATTTAGATCTTTATCAAGGTTTTTCTAACAAAGTTAAAAACTTTAGTTATTTAGTAGTTTCTGCTATTGTGTACTATATTTGGTTGGAAAGAAATAAAAGATGTTTTTCTAGTATATGGTTTTCGCCTTTGACTCTGGGTTATACTTTAAAAAATGCTATTAATTTGGAAGTTAAGAATTGGAAACATTATGAGGATCTCCAAAAAACTTTTCCAGAAAGTCTTACTTGATTTTGGTTTCTTTTCTTTGCGAGGTTTTGTCTCTTTAGACTTAGCTAGAGACTTATAAATGGTGTTGCTGCTCGTAGGATTGTTGTTTGAAGCTTCTTATGATTGGTTTGCTGATTAACTAAGTCCTTGCCTTTTAATGTGTTTGTAGAAATCGGTATTCAGCTTCATTCGTCTACTGCTGGGGCTAAGTTGTGCTCATCCCCGATTGCTGGGACTGAGATATGCTTAAAAATGTTTACATTTTTCTGTTTGATATTAAGCTTATTTGCTTCTCAAGCATTTTTAGAAATGAATAATTGCTCTTTTTTTGTTTTTTCTTCTTTTGACTTTCTTTTGTTTCATAATCTCTTGAAAATATTATGAGGAACTTCAAAAATCTTTTCAGAAATTCTTACTTGATTTTGGTCTCTGCTCTTCTACGAGGTTTTGTTTCATTGGAAAAAGTTGGAGGCTTCTAATTGGTGTTGCTGCTAGTGGGACTGTTGAATTGGAGCTTATGCTGATGGTTTGCTGCTGAACAAAGTCATTTGCCTTTTATGATAGTTCTGGGTGATCCTAAACCCAAATTACGTTTGCTGACCCAGCTGTCCTCGGTTACTGGGGCTGAGTTGGGCTCAACCTCTATTAATGAGGCTGAGTTGTGCTTAGAAAAGTTTACATATTTCTCTTAGAAATTAAGATTTAGTTTTTCACAAATCTTGTTTGACTTTGTAGTCGTTCTGTGTAGCTTCCATTTGTTTTTCTGAATTGAATGATTGCTCTTTTTATGTTTTTCTATTTCAAACTTTCTTTGTTTTCTGTATCAAACTGTGTTTTTATTTTTGTTATTAATAAAAAGGGTTGTGCCCTAAAATTTTTCCACAAAAAAAAAAAAAAAACTGCCCTGAACTCCGTCAAAATCCCTCAAATCCCGCTGAGTAGCTTGCCTCGATCGCTATATGCTCTCTAGTTAAAATGAAATCAACGAACAATATCTCGGCTTCATTTTTTTACACACACAATCGTGAGCCAAAGGGGCTTCTGTGGGTTCTTCCGGTTTTCGTCTGATCGAAGAGTCAAGCCAAACGTCCCTGTACCCGTTCTCCCTTCTCTGTTTGGTAGAGTAGATAACACCTACCTCTTCGTCACCTGCCAGAATCTTCACAAACTATTTGAAGCCTCCAACCGACCATAGTCCACTAATCTTCTATGATCAAATCCCTCTCAACCTACTTCTCTCCATTCTGCTGCCATAAGAGGAAACCTGCTACAGATGAGGCAATGGCAATGGTATTGCAGCTTCAGAAGTAGAAAGCTGAGATAGGCGTGGAGACTCGACCTGTATCAGCGAATTGTTGAGGAGAAATCTGCTTATGATAAGAATGAGATGGAGATTCTCAAAGGTATCATAGTGAGGCGGCAATTGCAAGATGATTCCTACAGCAATATTTTCCAAAGCAGCAAACTGCAACCCCTTTTCTCATCCAAGACAAAGCTAGGCCACCCTCTCATGGCCTTCTCCAAGAACGGGGTCCAGATAAAAGAAAACAACAAAAAATTAGAAATCATGTGTGCGATTTCATGCGCTCAGCCTTCCCGCTTCTCAGATTCTCCAAGGTAAGTGTAATTACCCCTGCCAACTACTTTTCACATCCATGCTCACACTTTAAGCAGTAGCTACTCAATACATCATTACATGTGTTAAGAGCATTAGATGTCTTAAGAGCCCTTCATCGCTCAAATCGTGAAGAGGGAAAAAACAAAAAGGTTCACACGCATTCCTATATATAGTGAGAGAGAGAGAGAGAGTCCAAAACTATTTTAAGATTTGGTTTCTTTTACCTCATTTGTTTCCGCTCTAATGATACCAGAGAAAAACCTAATTATTATATTCGTTAAGCGAGCCATGGCAATTCAAAATTTTGTTAAATTGATCATTTGATTAAATTGATCATTTGATAATTCGCTAAGCAAATTTTCGAAGCCCACAATGCAGAGTCCTTAAATACATTTGAATGTCAACTAGGAACTACCTAGACTTCTTTTTTTAGGCCATCAATACCTCCCTCATTCCAATTGAGCGTTCTAATATCTGTCAGGAGAAAAATAATCATTTTCATTTATTTAAATTTTATATTATGACCTACAAATACAATATCCATGTTTTCTTGATGAGGACATCAGCTGGAGATTTTGGAGCGTTTATCTGAGGAGACACCGGAGATCGGTGACCACGATCAGGAGCCTTTACTTTTGATGCATTTTATGTATTGTTTATTTTATATTTCAGTTTTTTCTATTTTACCCATATGGGTAGTTAGTTTGAGTTGTAGCCTTGAGGGCATCTCAGTCTTTTCTTTTCTTTTCTCTTTTGAGGCCTATATATGAGGTCCTTAGTCTTGTATTAAGAGGAATGCTTGATTATAAAAAAATTCTAATTTCTTCATGAACTTGTGAGTTATTGAGTGGTGAAGTCCCAAGGTGTGGGCAAAGCAACACCCACCAGTCGGCGGAAGTGTCCCCGACTCGTGGTTCAAGTTCTTCTCCTTGCATTAAGCCACTGGATCCCCTCCTTTCCCCTTGCTTTAAGTCGTCGGCCACCTCCTCCCCTTTCTCCAAACGTCGGACCCCTCGATCTACCATCCTACCCATCGGCCCCTCACCCCATCCCCATCCATAGCCACCGACCCAGCCCCCTCAACTTCTGGCCAAGCCCATTTCACAAGCCCCACCGCTGGCCACCCACCTCCTTTTCCCCTTAATGGTGATTTCAATCATCATTATTAGCTACCTAAATTATCCTAAATGATTTGGAAAAGAATCAATTCAATTTTTGAAATTCAAATACCTTCCTAAATTAACTAAATCTAAATTAGAAAAGCTCATAAATCTGAATCTAATTTAATTTTAAATTAGATTGGATTTAATTATCCTCTTCCTAAATTAGACCCATGAATTAGGAAGCATTAAATTCCCTCCCAATCCTCTCCTTTTCCCCATGCTTGCCGTCAGCCCCCTCCTAGCCTCTCTCCTCTCTCCACCTCAATTTCCCTCCACTTGAATTTGAACTTCAAATTTAAAATTCCAAATCTCCTTTCCTATTTTACTAAATCTGAAATTGATTTCAGATTTTTGTACCTTGCCCTATTGGAAACCCTAACCCTAATTTCACAAAACAAGTCCCTTCCCCTTCTAGGCCGCCCCTCCCTCTCTCTTCTTTCCTTTTGGATTTTATCCCCTCATGAATAGTATTCCAAGAAAAGGAGAAGGCACACATCCTCTCCCACTCCTCTTGCAAGTGGATAGCCGATCCTAAACTAGACCACGGCTTCGCATACGATTCCCAAGGGCAGATAGATATTCTTCAATCGTCATTCTTCGACCCCTACTGGAAGATAAAAGACACTGTCGACGATTATGTTGAACGTATCCTATTCCACTTAGTTGAGACTATCGACGAACAACTACCCTCCGAATAGTGGCATATCGTCGGACATCCACCCGCATCTCCTCCTCCGTCTACCTTCTCGTTGATCAAGGCCCTTGGTGTCCTATAATTTTTTATGGCATCGCTAAGATAGCTGGCATCTTATTTCCGTTAAATCTCTTCAAAGAGCGTGAGTGAGGGAAACTCGAGGTGGCTTTTCTAGATGTTATGTGTTGGATTTAAAAGTTTACAGCATTTAAGTTTAGGTTTACGTTTGAAGTTATTTTAAGTTATTGTTCTTCTATTGTGTAATTGATTACCGTAACAATTTTGATATCCTTAAATTCTTAAATCTCATATGGTGAAACATTAGTTTAAGTTTCTACGCTTATATCAAATTTATTAATTTCTAAGCAATTCCTAGTTTGTTTTACATCACTTCTATTATCTTTGAAGCCATTTAAACAAGTTTCGTAAATGATTTTAAGGATTTAAGATCATTTGATCATCTTGAATGCATCATATTTTTTTCATGGATGGCTTATTGCATAAAACCTATACATAATTCTGTAATATGAAACATATTCAAGTGGCCTAAAATTAAATAAGTTGGTGTTGATGATATTTATAGGGGAATACATCACACTGCCGAATCGAACCCATATCCCATCTTCCTCTTCATTCGACTCCTTCAAACGAAGCTCAATTTTCGATCTCCAACTCCTCCCGATCTCGCTGCTTCTCCCACTGCCAACTTCGACCTCCACTCACCTTCCTCAAGCCGAAGCCCTACCTCCCTCGAACACAGCTCCAAACCGACGCCTCTCCCAGATAAAGCTGCCCGGTTTCCTCTGTTGAAGCCTCAAAAAAAAAAAAAAATCGTGCTTTTTTTTTATCTCTGTCGTCATCGCCGGTTCAATTGCAAATGTATAAAACTCCTAACTTAAAAAAATCTTCTCTTGGCTTGCGACGCGCCGGCAAACCCCCTACGTGCTTATGTAGCGTAGTAGGGAGAAAAATCGGTGCGATGCTCGCAACGAGGCGGGTAATCTCCGGAGTGCTCATGTAGCATGAGGGGGACAAAAAAAATAAGTTCCTCCAAATGCTCATGTAGTGCAGAGAGGGGAAATAAATTGTGCTCTTTTTATAACGAACCTAATAAACCCTTAAACCCTCATGTAGCGGGCGGGTATTTAAAAAAAAAAATGCAACCGCGCGCGGTGTCATTTTGACACCTACATTAAGCGCTCACGTAGCGTCAAGGAGAAGGTTGCCTCTTGGTTTTTCCCCTAAACGAGGGAGACGCCCGTAGGTTGCCGAAATTCGGACTGAAAATTTAAGGGCTTGGACAAAAAAAAGATGACATGAACTTGAATTGATCTTGAATATACTAAAATGAATATACTAAAATGAATGAGCTAAGTCATGCAAAAGAACTTAGAACTCAAGCAATTATGACTTGAATAATTTGGATATGAATTGAACTTTTAAGGACAAAAGAGGACTCGAACAGAAGAGGCTCATATTGAGCCTGAACTTTATTTACATTTGGAGATCTTTCTCTGAACTTGAACTCTTCTTGAGCATGACTTGAACATTTAAACATGGGCAAAGATTTGACCTGGACTGCATAAGACTTGTACTTGAACTAGACTCGTGGATTTGAACTCGAGCAGAACTTGAATTTGGATATAATAAAGGAAATGGACTTTGCCCGACGAATATAAAAGTCAATAAAAAAAATCCGGGCCATGTGCAAAAAAAATTAATGGGGCAACAAGGAACTTATGCTAAATTTTCAATGAATGTGATTTACTTGTAAGAGAATAAGAGACTTATGGTGAGCTATCATGCACACTACAATCCACCTCTAAAGATAATAAAAAGAGAAAGCTAATAAACACTAAGTGATAGTCATGATTATTCAAACAAAAAAGCAAAATGGAGTTGTCAAAATCATGATCATTCAGATACCTCTAAATGAATGTCATGCAAGCCATAAAGAAAAATGATATTGATTGATGCATATACTACTCACATGGACAATTACATTGCTCTCTTACAAATAAAAGAAGTTGATACATATGAAGGTTGACTTGCAAGAAGGTATCAACATGAAAACTCCTACATCCAACTCACAAGCAGAAATGAAATGTTAGATATGGAGTAAACATCTTCAAGAACAAGTTTCTCAGTTATCAAGTGAGAACCAGAAGCTTAAGACACAAATAGAGCTAGAATACAAGCACTTAGATTTATCCAATGGTGAAGTTTAAAAATTGAGAAACAAGATGTCAAAATCATAATCTAAAAAGGATGCTGTTCTTCTACAGAAACAGTCAGCTCATGAAAATATATCTAGTTTGGAGATTGAAATTTCTAAATAACACAAAATTGACAAAATTTGGAAGCTCAATGAGGGAATGGGGATGGCAGTCTTAAAGCTGAATGGTGCAGAACAACATTGTTTTGCATTGGAGAAAGCAAACCATAATCGACAAATTTAAACTCGATCCTTCTAAGCAGGTAAAAAGGAGTCGACAGGGTTTAATTATAAAATGCCCCCAAACACCCGCATGGGCCCTGGTGAGCGTGTTATTAGTACTCATGTAACGTTTAGGGATGATGTGAGGGTTGATAAGTGAATTTAAGTTTGAACCTGATCATTCTACACGGATCAATAGGAGTCGACAGGGTTCAAACCTTCAAACAAATACACGGTTATGGCGACCAATGTATTTATTTTAATTTATTCATATTAGGCCTTCAAAGCCTATAATTAAGAGAATTCACTAACAAAGGCACAAAGCCTGCGAAACTTGCCCCTATCAGCAAGTTGATAGGGTCGACAGGGTTCAATCCACAACTGGGAATGACCCTAAATACCCCGATGATGACCGTGTTGAACAAAATCTCAACCGGAGGGGTCCATTCTAAATACTTCATATGCCCATCAAAATAAAAAACTCCACAAGTTCTGAAATCCAAAAATCATCAAAATTCCCATTTCAAAATATTTAAAATTCGAAAATCAGCCATCAAACCACTTAAAGCAAAATTCATCCACCATCCGCAACAGTTTGCCAAGGTGGAAAAATTCAAAAAATACTTCAGCTCACAAAGAGCGAAATGCATAGTCAAAAATATCACTATGATTCATTGTCAAATAATCTCCTGCTAATAAGGACGTGATACATGTCCTCTAACCGATGATTTTGCCGCCAAATGACACCGCATGATAAATGGTTATGATCCGGGACCCTCTGAACCGAGTGGTTTGGCCACCAAATGGCACCACGAAATACCGGTTATGACGTGCACCAATATGCTCCTTAATGGCATTAAATCCTTGAGATATGAATCAATAGGATATAATTGATAGGGCACAAAGCCCTATGTTAGCTGAGGTGGATTCAAATTTGTCCCCTTAGACAAACATCCATCCCAGGTCTACAAAGTCCCCTTGGACGAAGCAACCCATGGCTGCCGACAAGGATCCTTCTGTCATGTTGGGTCGACTACCTCCTCTGACTAAGTAGACTAGGGACCATGATGGACAACGGAATCATGTGATCTTGATCGGATCTATGATCCATACCCCCACCATCCGCTTTAAGTGTAAGATGATACAATTTTCAATTTTAAATATCAAATATCCAAATCTTCCAATCCTCCGAATTCTCAAATTCTCCAACCATTCCAAATGCCCAATGCTGCTACTATATGCCGGATACCACGTATCTACGGATATGATGTATTCATTGACGACTAGCCTTTATCAGAAGTTCTCTCTCGTGATCGGGAGGGATAATTAACTATAGGGGCTTGCGCCTATAGGAAATCAGAACTCAAATCATAAAGTCCTCGCAAAATGAGAGCGAAATCTCTGAGTAATGTTTTATTTACAAACCCATTTGCCTTCCAAAATTTGCCCTGGAACTTAATCCGTTAAAACTCCCTCGCCGAAGAAAAAGCACAAACAGCGGGCGGAAGCCGGGGCCGAATTTTTTAAGCCCACAATAATCCAACCGTCATATTTTTGGACAAGCTTGATGAATAGTTAAATTATTATAAAATTTAAAATACACAGTCGATGGTTAATTTTCAGATTATAATAATTGGGTTAATATTGAGTTTTATGACTCTGGTGGTATAAGCATTTTCATGTATTTTAAGGGCATTTGATCACCTTTTGGATGAATGGAAAATTTCTGAACTAACAACATTTGGAATGGTTTCAACTGTAATGATTCTCAAAAAATCTCCAATCTCTAAATATTAGTTCTCCTATGATGATAATTTAGGTTAATTAATGTGAAAAGAGTACCAGAGTTGATGAAGCAAGGGTTTGTACTAGGAAACAACTAGGATTAAAATATCTGTGCAATTAGATTTTTTAGGCAGTAAATCTTGCGGAGTAAGTTGAAGCTAAGGAAAAAAAAGGAAGAGGTGGAGAGCCTAAATTTTAGCGATGGAAGAAAGCACTTGAGATGACGAAGATGGCACTAATAATAACAAATATTAGATGCTAAAAATATAATATAGTTATTTAATAAGATTTTTAAAGAAAGATTTTTGAATTTTTAATGTAATGAAACTTGAAAAATCATTATTTACTCACTTCTTTTGGTGTGATAGTTGTTATTTTCTACCTTTCAACAAAATTCCTTATAATTAAATTACTTTACGAAGGGATATACATATTTACTTTTTAGAGACGCACATCAGTCAGACAAACTCCAAGGGTGGAGCCAACAGCCATGAGCTAGAAACTACATCGCCTTGAGGACTTTGACAAAACTTATATTGCTGTATCCATGACTTTACCATCATTAGAATGACCCTTTTAGAGAATCTCGTTGATCCTGGAGATCATAGAAATGACTTTATTGCCTGCAATGCATCAAAGAAAGATTATTATGTGCGGTGTCCAAATTGTCCGGAGGCGAATCCGAATGTGCCACGTCACCTGGATGCGTCGGGCCCTGGGTGATGTGACGCGTTCGGATTCGCCTCCGAACAATTCCTAATGCCTCATGTAATAATTTTTCCTCATCAAAATAGTAGTAAACATTCTTAAATGAATTTTTATGACTTAAGAACAACTTCATGTAACTTTTATGATATTTCTAGCATATTCTGTTATTTTGATCGATGATATTAATGACTATAAGTTAGCTTTCTACTGTTGCAAACCTCTCCGCTGAAAATGTTATCAGCGGCCTAGCATCTGATTCAAGTCTTCCTTTGAGTGAAAATGATTATGGCATAAAGGTTAGAACTGTCCATTTGGCGGTTTAAGTAATTTTTTCCTTCTATTCCTGCTAGTCGTTTACTTAGTATGGAATCTGTTGTCACCAAAAGCCAATGCAAATTAGCAGAGAATACATTTTCCGTTTTCTTGTCTTGCTTGAACTTTAGATTCTCGTTGTGGGTCTCCGAAAGGGTTCCGCTCGTGCGGTTCGA
>NW_021319082.1:17383-23868 GCF_001605985.2 Dendrobium catenatum | reverse complement strand
TATAATTAATCAAAATTAATTATAATTAATTAACTAAAAATAATTATAATTAATCCCTCTGCTTTGGCTGGCTTACGGGTTCTAACCGAAGAAGCATGCGAAAGGTTGAAAGTTACCTACATAGCAAGTAAGCTCCAGCTCTTGCTTCCGATCAAATATGTCGGGCTCCCGTTTCGACAGGAAGCGAATGTCGACGAAGGAGCAAAGCCGAACAGCTATGAAGGAGGTGGAAAAGCGGCGGAAGGGAAAAAGTTACCTTCGCAGCCAGCGGAGCTCCCGTCATTGCTTCCGATCAAAATGTCGAACTTCCGATCTGTTAGGAAGGGAATGTCGTCACAGGAGCGAAGTTGACAGCCACGATCAGAGCTGAAGAAGCACGTTAAAGGTAGAAAGTTATCTACACGGCAGCGAGCTCCCGTTCAAGCTTCTGAACAAAATGACGTAACTTCGGATCAGATAGGAAGGAACGTCGTCGAGTAGGTGAAGTCGAGCAACAGCAAAGAGGCCGGACAAGCACACGACCGAGAGAAAGTTATCTTCGCAGCGAGCGGCTCCTGTTGTTACCTCCGATCAAACGTCGCAACTTCTGATCTCTCAGGTAGGGAAAGTCGTAGGTGGAGCAAAGTCGAATGAGAAAGGGAGAGAGCGGGAGAGAGATCAGAGCGGGAGAAAGAGGCCGAAGGCCTCATTTCTTTGTCCTTTTAACGATGAGAGGTTGTCGTGCGATGAAACGACGCGATGTCGTGTGAGATACGATGTCGATCGTGCGCGGGATGGCCACGACGTGCGAGTAGGTAAAAGATTTTCATTTTTTTGATGATTTTTTTTTTGCTTGCAGGTTACGGGTCAACAAATGCCCCCCAACAAATGTGGTATGCACCTGGAGCGAGCCACATTTATTGTATGCTGATTGACCCTGTGGATCTCTAGATTTTTATTCTAGATGTCACACAAGGGTTTCCATTTAGTCAATTTCCAAAACTTATTTGGATGTCACACTACTTTCTTTTAGTGGATCTCCAAAATTTTGTTTGGATGTCACACTAAGATTTTCACTTAGTGGATCTCCAAGGATTTTCTTGGATGTTACACTAGCTCTCTTTCTTCATGGTTCTTTTAGATGTATCACTTTGTAGATTGATGCTAGCGGATAGCATATGCTCAAGATTCTTCGATCATCTGGTTGTATCTCGATGAAATTTTAAATATTTATTTGGGGATCTCGGCATGTAGCACGATGTCGACCCAAATAAATATTTAAAATGCCACCAGTCTTTAGGGACATTTGTAGATGTCATTCAGGGTGCTCAATCTGCACTTTCGCTAGAATCCAGAGATTTTGATTCCTTTTGTCATGTGCTTTGTGCTGCGGACTTGATGAAGGATTATCTGATTTGTCTTTACTGACTTGACAGAAATTTTGTATTCCTTCTGCCCTTTGCCTCTAGCTTTGACGAGCTTGATGAAGGAGAGATGGAGGTAACCTAAACCCTTAGGTTTGTATAAGGTCGATGACGAAAAGTCATCAGTCCTGAACTTTGTGCATAACAGACTTGTTGATGACGAAATCCACTTAGTTCAGCCTTAGGCTTTTCACGAACTTTGAGATAATTTTCTTCAGTCCTTTGCTTTGTTCTTTGACGGACTTGTTGAAGAAAAATTCCTTCAATCCTCGCTTTGTGCTTTACGGATTTGTTGAAGGATTTGCAGGTTTTGGATTCAATTGATAGTACCGAACGTAAATAGTATCTTGATCCTTAACCACTTGAGAAAACTTTAATCTGAATCACTTGAGTTTATCAGATCGGGAGAGCTGGGATTTGACAGCTCTTCGTCCTCTGGTGCTGAGATGGGGGTTCCTCTAATGCGGCCTTTCTTATGGCTTGTTGAGTAGATAGAGCTGCCAGCGATTCAGCCATATTTGGGCTTGTTGGATCCGACCTCTTACACCCATTCAGACTTCACACTTGAGCTATGGGAATTGCGCTTTCCAATGCTGATTTTACTGAAGTTGACAGATTTTGAGTCATCCTTCGTGGTTTTGGACTTTGGAACCTACGAACATTCAGTAGTTGTTCGAGACTCATCCTTCCACTGGAACTTTGATTTTCTAGTCATTTTGGAGAACTTTGTAGACTACGATTACTTGAACTTATCGAGTCGAATTGGCCTTCATTCTTCCTACAGTCCCTACTGACGGGTTGACGAAGTGGGGGTTCCGCTACTACGACCTTTCTTATGGCTTGTTGAGTAGACGGAGCTGCCACCAATCAAGCCAAATTTGGGCTTGTTGGATCCGACCTTTTACACCCATTCAAACCTTAAGCTTTAGGCTGTTGACAGAATTCAAGCTTTTCCGGCTCAATTTGGTAGGTGTGTGTAGTTTCAAAAGTCTCTTTCTTAACCTTTGAGTCTTGGTTTATTGGAGAAGGTGTCTCGATCTCTTGAGAGGTCACCTTCATATACTTTGAAAAACAAATCTTTGTATTCTTTAGCATAAAGCAATATTTGAATTGATGATTTTAAATATTTATTTGATGATCTCGGCACGAAGCGCAATGTCGACCCGAATAAATATTTAAAATGCCCCCAGTCTAACAGAAGAATTTTTAAATGTGTTCTCATGATAAAAGAGAATTTCAAAATATGAAATATATATACTAACAATAATGTATGAAAATATAACACATTAAGTACAACATTTCATGCATAGTATTTCTTCAGGTAACGGCCATTGA
Organism: Dendrobium catenatum; assembly: GCF_001605985.2. NCBI lineage: Eukaryota > Viridiplantae > Streptophyta > Magnoliopsida > Asparagales > Orchidaceae > Dendrobium > Dendrobium catenatum. The sequence goes on along the minus strand of NW_021319082.1, from coordinate 21,130 downwards.
TCGGCAGCATGGGCCTTTGACCATTCAGATTGATGAGTTGATAAGCTCCACCCTGATACACCTTTTTAATGACAAAAGGTCCTTCCCAGTTGGAAACGAATTTATCTCCAATTTTTCTATGCGGGATGATTGGTCTTCTCTGCACCAGGACCAACTCTCCTTCTTGAAATGATCGGGGATGAACCATTCGATCAAAGGACTTTATCATTCTTGCTCGGTAGATCTCCAGGTTCTACTGAGCTTATAACCTGATTTCATCGAGTGCATCGAGCTCCTCCATTCTTAGACGAGCATTTTATTCTCGAGACAGCTTATTCTGGATAGCAACTCAAAGGGATGGAAGTTCAACTTCTAGTGATAATATAGCTTCAACTCCAAACACTAGAGAGTAGGGAGTAGCTTTGGTTGGCATTTTATAAGTTGTACGATATGCCCATAGCGCTTCTGCCATCTTCGTATGCCGCTCTCTTTTGTTCTTAGAGAGAATCTTTTTTAGCAATTTCACCAATGTTTTGTTGAAGGCTTCTGCCAATCCATTTGCTCTTCGATAATATATAGATGAATACAACCAATCGATTTTGTGTCGATCAACGAATTTGTAAATTTTTGTACTTTTGAAAGCAGTTCCGTTGTCTAAGATTATACGGCATGGCACACCAAATTTGTAGACGACATTATTGGTGAAGAAGTTGATTATATGCTCGGATGTAACTTCTCTGAATGGAGCTGCTTCTGCCCATTTAGAAAAATAGTCTGTCGCTGCCAAGATAAAGCGGTGTCCTGCTGATGACGGCAGGTCTATTGGCCCGATAACATCAGTACCCCAACATTCAAATGGCCATGATCCTATTGTAGGGTGCAGTGGATTTGACGGTTGATGTATAACATCACCGTGGATCTGGCACTCATGACACCTCTTGGCATGATTGATACAATCTCTGACCATGGTCTGCCAATAGTAACCCATTCTTTTAATTTTGACTGTCATCTTGGGACCTGATTGGTGCGCTCCACAAAGTCCTTCGTGAACTTCCGCTACCACCTTATCAGCTTCTTTGGTCCCTAGGAACCTTAGCCACATTTGATCGAAAGCACGTCGATACAATGTGTTGTTGACGAATGCATATCGTAGCGCTCTTTGCCTGATTTGAGAAGCTATTGATTTGTCTGTTGGCAATTTTCTTTCTTTAAAGTAGTCAAAGAAAGGAAGTCTCCAGTCATCTTCTTCCTCGACATTTAGGCAATACCACCATGATTCTGAAGCTTGACTGGCCTTGCGTTTTTTCTTAGGAACTTGCTGTTCTTCAGACTGATTTTCGACATTAACTGGTTGGGGAGGTTGAGGATCAACCAAAGTTGCATCCAGCTGGCTTGAATTTGGTATTCCCTCTACCTGCGCGAATTGTAATAATGCTAGCTCTAGGATCCGACGATTGTGCACCATAATTATGATGGGCCATTCATCAGCCATATTTATCATTTCTTTAGCCAATTTGGCAAGGGAATCAATTTTGCCATTTTGTCCTCGGGGAACTTGAGTTAGTTTGACAACTGGAATTTTTCTCATAAGCTCAAGAACTCGCCGATGATAACATGCCAACTCAAACTTGGTGATTTTGTAAACTCCCAATACTTGATTTACAACAAGTTGAGAATCACCAAAAATTTGGAGGTTTTGAATTCAGACATCGATTGCAATCTCCAATCATACTATTAAAGCTTCGTATTCAGTTTCATTGTTGGTCTGAGGTTCAGTCAATCTGAAAGAGAATCTCATTATGCCTCTCTCGGGCGCCACGAAAATGAGTCCAATCCCAGTTTGAGTTTTTTCTAGATTTGGAGGCCGAGCACGCTTAATCGATGACGCTCTGTCAAAGTACATTTCCCATACTCGTAGCGGCTCCTCTCCTTCTACATTCATGATCTGCTCGTCAGGTAAATCGTCGTTGAGCGGTGAATCTACAGGGATAGGATGTGCAGCGAGAAAATCTGCCAACACCTGCCCTTTCACTGCCTTTTGAGGGACATATGTGATATCAAACTGCAGGAGTATCACTGCCCATCTTGCCAAACGACCTGTCAACGCTGGTCTTGTCATCAAAAACTTCAGCGGATCGATCTTTGATATCAAGGTGATTTTGTGAGATAGCATATAATGGCGGAGCTTCTGAACTGCGAAAACCAGAGCCAAGCAATGCTTCTCAACTGGAGAGTAGCGAATTTCTGCTCCTATCAACCTACAACGGATGTAGTATAGTGCATTCTCCTTGCCTTCTTCATTATGCTGTGCCAATAGTGCTCCGAGGGACTTTTCTAGTGCTGTCGTATATAGTATAAGAGGCTTCCCGGGGATTGGCGCCGCAAGAATAGGAGGATTCATCAGATATCTTTTAATGCTGTTAAATGCTTCTTGACACTCTTCGTCCCATTTGAAACAGACATCTTTCTTCATCAGCTTTGAAAATGGCTGGCACCTACCCGATAGATTTGATATAAATCTCTGAATAAAAGCCAGTTATCCTTATAGCGAGCGAAATTGTCAAAGGCTCCTTGGTGGTGGCATCTCCATGATTGCCTTGATCTTATTGGGATCGACTTTTATTCCTCGATGCCGAACAACGTACCCCAGAAATTTGCCTGAGGATACCCTACATGCACACTTGAGAGGGTTCATCTTCAAATCGTACTTTCTGATCCTCTCGAACACAATCCTCAAGTCATTAAGGTGATCTTTTCTATCCATGCTTTTGACAACAAGGTCGTCCACATAGCACTCGACCTTCTGATGAATCAAGTCATCAAATATACGAGTCATAGCCCATTGGTAAGTGGCACCAGCATTCTTCAGGCCGAAGGGCATGACCGTGTAGCAGAATATACTTATAGGCGTTCTGAATGATGTATGTCTTTCATCTTCATCAGATATTTAAAATAAAAATTGCACCATCTTACACTTAAAGCGGATGGTGGGGGAATGGATGATAGACCCGATAAAGATCCATGGTTCCGTCATCCCGGGCCATCATGGACCCTGGTCTACTTAGTCAGAGGAGGTAGTCGACCCAACCTGACAGAAGGATCCTTGTCGGCAGCCATGGGTTGCTTCGTCTAAGGGTACCTCGTAAACCGGGGATGGATATTTTCCTAAGGGGATAAATTTGAATCCACCTTAGCTAACAAAGGGTTTTGTGCCCTATCGATCATATCCTATTGATTCATATATCAAGGATTTTATGCCAATAAGGAAGGTATCGGCGCTGGCCATAACCGGTATATCGTGGTGCCATTTGACGGCAAAATCACGCGGTTCAAAGGGCCTCGGGTCGTCGTAATCGTTTATCCTGCGGTGCCATTTGGCGGCAAACCGCCTGTTAGAGGACACGTACCACATCCTTACTGGCAGGAGATTATTTAAGAATGGATCATAGTGATATTTTTGACTAGGCATTTGGCTCTTTAGGAGTTGAAGTAAATTTCATATTTGTCCACCTCGGCAAACTGTTGCGGAGGGCGGAAAATTTTTATTTTAAATGTTTATGGATTTATTTCAAATTTTAAAATATTTTTGGATTTTGGAATTTTGAGATTTTTTTTGTTGGATTTTGGTATTTTTGTGGAGTTTTTGGATTTTTATGGGTATTTTGGGTGAAGCGTCAGAATATTTGAAATAAACTTTGGATATTTAGGAGATGTTTGAAAATATTTGGGATCCCCTTGTTGGTGGAATTTTGAAAACATATTTTAAAA
>NW_021319082.1:5788-10045 GCF_001605985.2 Dendrobium catenatum | reverse complement strand
TAAACATAAGCTAATCCAGGAAGGACTGGTCTAACAATACCTCCCTCGCAAATACCCACCTTATCCTCAAGGTGGAAAAACGAAAATTGATGCTTTACCCTCTTATACGGCTCCCATGTGGCATCATACTCGAGTAGTTTCTTTCACTTTATCAGCATTTTCTTGCTTCCACCCTCTACTTGTCATTCTCATTTCAGCTTCAGTGGTTTCAATACCACCTCCAAATCCTCCACCAAGGTCACTAGTGACTCTGCCCTTGATGCATGATCCCCAATAGCTCTCCTTAACTATGACATATGGAATACCGGATGTATGGTAAGGGTCGGTGGTAATCTCAATCGATACGACACTGCTCTAATCTTCTCCAATATCTCATAAGGGCAAACATCTCTCGTAGCCAGCTTCTCATTCCTCCTATTAGCCACTGTCCTCTATTTGTTGGGACGAAGCTTCAAATATACCATATCCCCTACTTCAAATTGAATGTCTTTTCAATTCCTTTAGCATTTTATCCCTCTCCTCCAAGTACTTCTCTACCGAACACTAGTGTGCTACTCTGTCCAAAGTGCACCAAGTGAGGTGGATCCCTTCCGTACAACGCTTTGAAAGGAGTCATATGGGATCAACGTTTAAAATTGCGCAATAAAAGGCGCGCCTCAGCTCAATTTTGTCCATTTAAGCCTCAAAACCTATGCAATAAGTTTAGTTTATGAGGCTTACGCCTCAAGTTTACTGAGGCGCGCCTCGCCTCATATATTTAAGGCGTCGCCTTTTTAAAAATTAATCTAATTTTTTTTTTTACAGTTCAGACCCCCAGTTGCCGACGTGGCGCGCCTATTGAAATGTCGACGGGGCATCAACATTTAAACCCTTGTAAAGGTCGAATGGCGGAGTCGACGTTTCGATTTTCAAGTTACAGTAAACTTTCGAACTTTCAAGCATTCACTCCGGAGTAATTTCAAGCATTCTTCACTCAATTTCTTCTAAGATGTCGTCACCCCCAAAGAAAAAGGTAACTTAATGCTAAGTTTTCTGTTTCGTAATACGTATTTTATGGTTATGCTATGCGTTGGTGTTCAAGGCTCTGAAGATCTTTGGATTTTATGCTTATTCTATGCGTATGCATGGCTTCTCGAAACTTTTTAAATATTTGATACTTTGATGCCACCGTATTTTCTCTGTATTCAGGGTTTACGATGAATTTATGTTGAAATTTGAAACATAAAACCTAACTAGATTGCTTCCATTTACGCGTTTTATGTGCGTATTTTATGCGCACACTTTACGTGTTCCATGTTTATGTTGTGCGTATTTTATGCGTGCGTATAATTTGCTGCCATTTGTTTGCAATATTTATTCTTATGCGTATGTTATGCATACATTGTGCGTATGTTATGCGTACACTATATGTGGACTTTGCTTATATTGTGCGTATGTTGTGCGTTTTTTTTTGCGTATCTCATTTATTTATTTCTTATTTTTTAAAATTTTCAGATATGTGTTCGTCCAATAACCTATCGATGCTATGTTTCTACGTTTCGAACAAACTGTGATGAATTTGCTCAGCAAATTACTTCTGAAGTCAATGACACATTGAAACATTTAAATATCATACAGTTTTTGGAATTTCCTGAGTTTGAGCAAAATGTCCCTCTAATTTATGAGCTGATCTCAAAGTGGAACATTTCAAAACAATGCTTTGTTATAAAAGGTCAAGCCATTCCTTTCACGGCTAATGAAATGACCCTTCTTACTGGTCTGTCAAATAAAGGAGAAGAAAATTTCTGGCTTTCCTTAGCACATACTTCAGTAACATCAGGGGAAATAAAGACAGACATGATGGAGATGAACAAGGAAACCCCCCCCCTAAGAGGGGAAAAAAAAAAAGAAACCCCCCCCCCCCCCAAGACTATGTTAAGAAACTTTATCATGTATTTATGTTCAAATTTACTTTTTCAATTTAACAACTTCAAAACTCCTATGTTGCTTTAAAGAATAGCAAATAATCCAGATAAATTTTTTTCAATAAATTGGGCTAGTTCAATTAGGGAATTTTTAATTGCAGAGTTTAATAAGGCATCCTCCAAGATTTCAAATAAGAAGCCAGCAGGTTACATCAATGATTTTGTACCTCTACTAATTGTGAGTGCTAAGTGCTAAGTTCTAACTGTTAAATTCATTCAAAATTTTATTGGCTTAATGTGAGTGCTAAAATTTTCTTTCATCTTATGCAGATTTGGTTCCTGGAGCATACTTCTTTTCATGCTCCATTGTATGCTGACAAAAGGCCCCATTTTCTACGATGGTCATAGGATATTGTATATACTACAGAGATGATTACTAACTTATTTTCTAATATAAGGAAAAGTCAGATTTATAATGTCCTCCAAGCAGTTACCCAGGATGAAATGGATATGGTTAATGTCAAAAATATCCATCAGGCAGCCCTCCATCACCTGATTCCCCTCATGAAATATTCACCCATCAAAATAAACCCCCCAATCTCCCCATCATACCCCACCTCCTCAGCAAGACCCCCACCCACCTCCTCAGCATGAACCCCAACAAGATCCTCAGCAACCACAATTTAGTTTTTCTGGTGATGCACTTGAATCTCTTCAAGAAAGAATAATCAAATCCCGGCAAGAAACATGTACAAAACTTTTTCTTGAATTTGAAGGTAGGCTGAGCAGAAAGTTTGAAAACCTAACTGAAAGAGTTGAAGTTATCGAGGTCAAGCTCAATAAATACATTGATCAGAGCAAAATACTTCCTGAGAAAAGATCTGTAAGCTACTCTTCTTCTTCCAATAAGAAACATAAATCAAATAATCCTCCCCACAACCTCAATAATCCAATCCCACAAAATCAGTCAATCCCTGGAGAAATGCAACTTATTCCATATATAAATCCAACTGAACCAATAGCGGTAGATGAGATTCCTATAAATCCTGTAACTTATGTCTATTCAAGTGAAATAGAAAGTTACAAAGGTGTTCTGAGTTTGAGTCCTGAGAAGAAAAATTTTGTATAAGAAAGTTTGAGAAAGTTTAATCGAAGGTAAAAAAATTGCAACTTATTTAATGTTATGATATGCGTATTTTATGCTTATGCTATGCGTAACTTATGCTTATGGTAAGCTTATGAAACGCGTATGTTATGCGTATTTTATGCTTATGATACATTTTTTTTTTGCAGAGATGATAGTATCTTGTTTGTTGGTAACATTATAATTTCCAGATCTGATATTGACGACTTATTAAGCGACAGTTATTTAGGCAATGAACATGTAGATATTTTTGCCATTTTTTTAGATGAGAAGTGTGAACTTATACCTGACAAATACCATAAATTTCTATACATCTCTCCAGTCTATTGGGTTAGTAACTTAGTATTCAATTAATCAGTTTAACTATTGAATTTGTAACTTACATTTACTACTTGCACTTGAGAATAACAAAGCCATGGAAAAATTGTCCAAATTGCAAATCGACCATATAACCGAGCATTCTGTTTCTTCAAACAATATTTTATTACAGCAAATCATTGAATCCAATCACATTACCCTTCTGGTTGGTATGCTGAATGAACAAAAGTGGAAATTTTATGACTCCTTGCCCATGCTAGACCGTGTCAAAGAGCATAGGCTTGTTGTTCCAAAAATCGTAAGTGTTAGATGAACATGAACTCTTTAATTTTTTTAAAAATTACATAACTAATTCTTGATCTACGTATTTTTCAGCTTAAAGCCCTATACTCTGACACGAAAGGAGCTTTTAAAGGTGATATCAGAAAATAGAAGCTTTCTACCATTAAAGGTGTACCACAATAGGAGAACTCTATAGATTGCGAGATGTATGCCTGTAAATATATGAAAAGAATATGTCTTGAAGGCAACACTCATTGGATTGATAGTATAAATTGGCAAGCAGACATGCCAAAGTATAGGGCAGAATTTGCATATAAAATATTTTATAAATCATTGAAAAAATGATAGTTTTTCATTTTATGTATAAATGTTTCTATGTATAAATGTTTCTGACTTTCTGTATATAAATGTTTAAACAGTTTCTGTGAATAAATGTTTCTATGTATAAATGTTTCTGACTTTCTGTGTATAAATATTTAAACAGTTTCTATGTATAAATGTTTTTGACTTTCTGTGTATAAATGTTTAAATAGTTTATGTGTATAAATGTTTATTTCTGAAGAATATATTTTTCATTTATGTGTTTTTAAACATTTTTAAATAATACGC
>NW_021319082.1:2737-5311 GCF_001605985.2 Dendrobium catenatum | reverse complement strand
AAAAATTTTGTGCTTGGAATTTGCGTTTAAAGGTTAGTGTTTGAATTTCTTATTTGTTTTAAATAAAGAAATAATTTAAAAAATGTTTTAAGTCGTTTTTAAATAATACGCATAACGCACGCACTAACTACGCATATAGAATGCATATAGCACTCATAAAAGACGCACATAGTACGCATAATACACGCACACTTTACGCAGTAAATTTTATTCATATTATATTAAATAGAGTATGCAGACTACATTTAGTATGAACTGAGGGGCCTTTAGCTGTGGAGTGACAGGTGACAGATATGGTTGGGAGGGTAAGAGGGTTGGTTGATTTTTTATGAGCTTTTATTATACTTACTATTGCTCAACTACTATATAATACGAGAACACTTGAAGAAAAGGGTAACTCATGATTTTCAAACAGAAGTAATGCAGCCTTGACCGAATATAAGATTTTTTATTTCAGAAAGTTAGTCTAAGGCTGCTGTTAGTTTGTGATTCTTTTGAGGATGAGGATAACTAAGTAAATTTACAAATCGTTAAAATAAAAATACTAGGTAATCCTTATCCTAAAACGAATCACAAACTACCAGAAGCCTTAGACTTATTTCTGAAGCAAAAAAACTTTCCTTTTGTCAATGGCTGCATTACTTCTATTTGAAAATTATGTCTAAAAATTAAAGGAAGGTTCTCTTGTAATCAAAGGAAGGTTGTATAACCTGCTGTCATGCATTACTTCTGTAAACATCAAAGCAAGCTTCTCTTGTAATTATTTTGGTTTAATTTTTTTAATAGAATGTACATAGGTTATAGCTGCTACATGAATTATGATTGATGTATTGTCCAATATAAATCATCTTTGACAACCAAGCCTTCCATTCATTACTGCGATATTTATCATCCTTCCATAGACATGGAAGGAGGTCGCAGTAATGAATGGAAGGGCTTGGTTGTAAAGATGATTAATATTGGACAATCCAACAATCATAATTCATGTAGAAAAATTGATGTTATTGAAGATGTAAATTAAGTTACAGCGCATTAAGATGTACATTGACAATCATATTGAAAGAAGTTTTACAAAATATACATAGTGTTCTGCTTAAATACACATTACATACGCAGTGTTTACTCATAACATACGCATAATACACGCACAACATACGCACACTTTACGCAGTATTCAGCTTATCTACGCACAAAATACGCATGGAATACGCAGTGTTTACTCATAACATACGCAGTTATACGCGTAAAATATGCACAACTTAAAATTGAACACACAAAATTAATCGACGGCTCAATATTATATAATAATGAACAGTGATCACATCTAGTTCGCATACTAAACCCTAAACGAGATCTGCTCTCTTCGCCTGGAGGTTTCTTCTATTGCAAGTTTGGTTGCTGTCTTCTCCGTCCGACCCGCGGCTGCTTCTGTCCAAGGCTGCTGTCTCCTCCGACCTGCATCAGGTCATAGAAAAAATTAGTAAGAACTCGTTCACTTCCTATTTTTCTCAATCAGGATGGTCAGAAATAAGGATAAAGCTGCATCAGGTCAAAGAAAAGATCCAACATGGAAATATCGCACTCAGGTGGATGTAGGAGGTAGTGATAAAATATATGTCTATCTGAAATGCAATTACTGTGATAAAGTTGTGAAAGGCGGTGTGACTAGGATGAATAAACACTTTTCAGGTTCTCACAAGAATGTTGCTCCATGCTCCAAAGTTCCTGATGCTATAAGGGATGAGATAAAGTCATACATGAATAAGTTTATCACATTAAAACATCTTGCACAGAAACAATTTGAGGATAGAGTTGATGTTGGATCTTACTACGGGAGTGAGCGCAGCGTTAGGGATTCGTCTTCTTTTATGAAGCCCATTTCATTTAGGGGTGTTGAGGGCCTATGGATCATTATATGGTTGACACATCAGAGGATAGGTCTTCTACTACACAGAAGATGGCTCCAGAAAATACAAAGGAGGCGTGGAGAAGAGTGTGTAAGGATATAGGCAGATTCTTCTACGAAAATGTAATTTCATTTAATGTTGCCACATCACCTGCTTATTACAACATGATTCGTTCAGTTGGATCATTTGGAAGAGGGTTCAAACCTCCATCCATGTATGATTTAAGAACATAGATTTTGAAGGAGGAGTTGGAAAGCACTGATAAAAGCATCGAAGAAATTAAGAAGACTTGGGTCCAAACAGGAGTAACAATTATGTCAGATGGGTAGTTTGATATCAAACATAAAAGTCTGATTAACATCCTCATTAATAATCCGTATGGTACTGTGTTTTTAAGGTCAATTGAAGCATCTGACCAGGTCAAAGATGCTGAGTTCATATTTGGATGATTAAATAGCATTATTGATGAGGTTGGAGAACATTTGGTTGTAGAAATTGTGACATATAATGCAAGTTTTTATAAGGCTCTAGGTAATAAACTTATGGAGAAGAGGAAACATTTGTACTGGACTCCATGTGCTGCACATTGCATAGATCTGATTCTTGAGAAGTTTGGGGAGCTACCTCAATATAAAAATGCACTCACTAAAGCCAAAAAAATAACCAA